>NC_040911.2:50405496-50705496 GCF_004126475.2 Phyllostomus discolor
ATTGCTATGAGCCCTCAGCCACTAAAATGCCAGGCAGTAGGGAGAATCAATGCCTAGGTCCTGAAGAGGTATGTTTTCAGATTGGGGCAACCTGGAAAAGCTCTACAGATTCACTACCAGGGAAGTTAAAGAACTCCCTGACAACTAAAGTAAGCTTTGCCAAGTGTTCTTGCATTTTAAAAGAACAATTTTCATTTTGTAGATGCCATTAAATCTAAGGAATACAATACAATGGCAGAGAGGTTGATATTGAGAGTCACATTTCTTTGCACTCAATTGCAAAAAAAATCCTGTATCACTGGCCATGGCTAGTCAATTAACAGGGAAACAAGAAAAGGCTATCTTGATGACTTGACACCACTCCAGGATATGCACATGCAATCCTCAACACAAACATGCCCACAGACTCCAGGTCTCCCTCTTGCCAGGTCTGGGGCTCTGGACAGGGACTCTAGGCCAGCTCATAGATCTGTGCCACCTGCAGAGGCCAGATCACAACACCATGTACCACTGTGCACAGTTTGATAACTCTGGATCCAGGCTGTCTGAAAAGGCTATTGGTGGCTTTCCCCAAACTTTCCTCAAGAGTACATGGAATTGGCAAATTGAAATGCAGAGAATATATTTAGGCAAAATTAATATTTTTTAATGGAGAGAGTAAGCATAACAAGGAGGAAGGAAGGAGAGAGGGCTAAATGGTGAGCTATAAGATTAAAAGGACCATTTTTGCCATTTCTTGTGGCTTTAGTGCCCACTTCAGACACTCAATAATGCTTATTCTGTGAACACGAGAAAATGAAAGGCATATTTTGTATCAATATGTTCAGTGTACTCACTCCTACTTAATGCTGCAAAAATACACTAAAAAGTAGTTTAAAGTACAATAATTGCCCACTTTATTGCAGTAAGTCAACTGAACAACATACATAATCTTCTAACTTATTTTCACTATATAATAATTTTGTAATGGCCCTGGCTGGTGTGACACAGTGGGTTGAGTGCTGGCCTATGAACCAGAGGGTCACCAGGTTGATTCCCAGTCAGGGCACATGCCTGAGTTGCAGGCCAAGGTTCACATATCACACAAGCAGGTGCGTGTGAATGTGACTCACACAGGCAGATTTCTTAATGTTCTGTCTAGGACCAATGCCAAGAGCTCAACATATGAGGAAAAGACTCAGATAATAAAGAATTTGCCGGGGGATGGAAGATGGCAGCTTTACTCTAGGCAGCATTTTTCTCAGCTTCTGTGAAGAGGAGGGAAACTCGTGGATCGGTGGAGAAACAGAGCAAGTGAACTAGGTTACCGAATCACTTTTGAAAGCAGGACATCAAAAATTATTGCGATCACTGAAAAACCAGACAGTAAGGAGACTGCTTCAGGACAAAAGGGGCCCAGGGATCAGTGGGGGACTAGGGGTGTGCAGTCTTCAGGCCTGGTGCTCCCAGGTCTGCCTCGGGGCTCTGGGCAAAGAGGAGTCACTGCTCCCTCCCCCGAATACTGGGGGTGAGCAACTTCAGGGGAGAACACGTTGCTAGAAGGAACAGATTGGCCAGTTGGACTGAGAAAAAATCACCCAGGGACTATGAACACCCGCCCAGAGACCTGGGAGAAGTGAGGGCCTCTAGCCCACAGGACCAGGGGAAGCCTGGAAGAGCGCCTGCACCCCTAGCCCGGTGGAAGTGCAGATCGGTGGAGAGCACAGAGCTGGGCTGTACTCCACTTGAGCCCCATAGGGAGGCCTGAATCTTGCTCCGTGATCCCGGGAGGGACGTGGAGCTTGCTGCAGTCATACAGTAGTGGCTCAGAGATTTCCAGCCAGCCCCACCCGGGGAGCTGGGAAAGGCTCCAACACCAAGTTGGAGTGTGGTTCGGCGGGGACCATGGAGCTGGAAAGGGCTCGGCTAGTGCACCATCAAGAAGACTGACTCGCGTGCGCTGTGAACCTCGAAGGGTCGCATGCTCCATTGGGGAGCCTGTCTCACACTCGCTGTGAACCCGGAAGGGTCACACGCTCCACTGGGGAGCCTGTCTCACACTCACTGTGAACCCTGAAAGGTCGCGGCAAGGCGCTTAGGGCAATCCTAGACCCCGAATCTCAAAAGTATGGGGGAGGGGTGCGCCCTTTTATGATTCCCAGGGAGGGCGCAGTGAATCCCAAAACGTTGCGGGTGCCTCCTGAGATCATAGAGCTGGAATCCTGCAGGACCCCGGAGTCCGGAAGAACGTGGAAGTGAGATCCAGAGAGCCAGGACTCGGGAGCACCCAGGGTACCTGACAGACTTGCTGAGATCTGGCTGGGAGAGAGAGAAGCATTTCAAAGGTCCCTCAGCCAGCTGAAGCCAGCAAAATCAGAAAAACTGGTCTGGCCAGTTAGAAAACCAACAAGAGGTTTTTTTTGTTTGTTTGTTTGTTTGTTGGTTTGGTTTGGTTTGGTTGGTCTGGTTTGGTTTGGTTTGGTTTTGTGGCTGTTGTTACTTGATTGATTTTATCTTGTGTTTTATGTGACATTTTATTTTCAATTCTTATTATTTTATCTCGCAATCCCTTATGTTTCTCTTCCATTCATCCTAATATTATTCTTCCACTCCAAATTATCTCTCCTGCACTACATCTTATGCTTTTCTTTCCTTGTTTTTTAATCTTGCAAGTTACTATAAATTTGTATTATCTTTTACTCACTTTACCGACATTTTTTATTTTAATAATATTTTGGTATTCTTTTTCTTTTTGTATAATCTTCTTTGCTTGGCTGGTTATACTGTCAGTTGATAGATTCCCCCTGGTATCTCAGTCACAAGGTGTTGATAAGTTACTATCCTTCATCTGTGTTCCATTAATACACCTCTAAAGGTTCTATACTCTTTATTCTTGTTATCTAGACCTGATCGATTCTGCCACAAGACTGTCACTTTACTATTACTGTTAGTAAGACCTAGTCTATACAACTGTAAATACTTCTCAATACCCCTACCTGATCTCAGCCCACTTTGCAATTTTCTGAACTATACTATTGTGGGTGTTGTCTCTATTCTTTACACACTAGTCCTATATACTAATCTTTAATCCAACCCTACCTTAGAATCTTACCCTCCCAAAGCCTCACAGCTTTCTAGATCCAACTAACAATCCTCTCATCCCCAATAAGAGTCTTACCTTCTTTCCATCCTTTCTAAAACATGGATAGTGGGGTGGAGGATCACGGTTAACACTATAAGGAGCCAAAGGATAACCCATCTCTTCTCTACTGCCTGCTAATGTAAATATCATAGTATACTGTCTTGCTGTCTTAAAGCATTTGCCTTACTCCTCCAACTGATCACAAAAAAGACTAGGGGGGAGCTGTGAACACCAGGATACACGAAGGAGATTGCACCTCTGAATCTCACAAATATTCTACCACAGAAGTTCACACCATAATTACAGGGAATCAGAACAGATCAAATTAACAAACAAGAAGAAAAAAAGAAGAAACCCATGAACAATGAGAAAACAAAGAAACAACCCCCAATTGAAGGGAAACAAGGAAGCCTCAGGAAAAATGCTAAATGAAGTAGAGGCAACTCAACTATCAGATAGTGAGTTCAAAACAATGATTACCAGGAAGTTCAATGAACTCACAATGAGCTTTCAGAAATTAGAGGGAAACTACATCAATCTCACTGCAAATTATATAAACATTAAAAAGGAAATAGAAACTCTCAACAAAGGTGAGGAAATGAAGAATACAATTTCTGAACTGAAGAACACAGTAGAAGGAATGAAAAGCAGGATCGATGAAGCAGAGTATCGGATTAGTGAGCTGGAGGACAAAGTAGAAAACAATGTCCAGAAAGAGCAAGAAAAGGAAAAGAGGCTCAGAAAGAATGAAGAGGGATTAAGAGAAATGCAAGACAATATGAAACGTAATAATATCCGTATAATAGGAATATCAGAAGGACAAGAAGAAGAGCAAGGGATCGAAAACCTAGTTGAACAAGTAATGAAGGAGAACTTCCCTAATTTGATGAGAGAAAAAGTCACACAAATCCAGGAAACACAGAGAGTCCCAATCAAGAGAAACCCAAAGAGGCCCACTTCAAGACACATCATAATTAAAATGGCAAAATTTCAAGACAAAGAGAGAATATTAAAGACAGCAAGGGAGAAAAAGGAAGTAACATACAAGGGAGCCCCAATAAGGCTAACAGCTGACTTCTCAACGGAAACACTTCAAGTCAGAAGAGAATGGCAAGAAATACTCCTGGTAATGAGAACCAGAGGTCTACAACCAAGGCTACTATATCCAGCAAGGCTCTCGATCAAGATAGAAGGCCAAATAAAAGCTTCCCAAACAAAAGAAGTCCAAAAGAATACACCTCGACCAAACCAGCTCTGCAAGAGATTCTAAAAGGACTGCTTTAAGGAAAGGAGAAAAAGAGAGAGAGAGAGAGGAACACATGTACATAAAAGACAATGAATAAATACTTATCAATAATAACCTTAAATGTAAATGGATTAAATGCTCCAATCAAAAGACATAGAATAGCTGATTGGATAAGAAAAAATGACCCACATATCTTCTGTCTACAAGAGACCCACCTCAGGATAAAAGACCTACACAGGCTGAAAGTGAAGGGCTGGAAACAAATCTTCTATGCAAATGGACAGGAAAAAAAAAGCCAGGGTAGCAATACTCATATCAGACAAAATAGACTTCCAAAAAAGGTCCATAAAGAGAGACCCAGAAGGTCATTTCATAATACTCAAGGGAAGAATCCATCAAGAAGACAAAAATATTATAAATATATATGCACCAAGCATAGGAGCACCCAAATACATAAAGAAAATCTTAGAAGACTTCAAGAGAGATATGGACAGCAACACAATTATAGTGGGAGATTTAACACCCCACTATCAAAAATGGACAGATCTTCCAAACAAAATATCAACAAAGATATTGTGGCATTGAACAATACCCTTGATGAAATGGGCTTTACTGATATATACAGAGCCCTCCATCCAAAAGAAGCTAAATATACATTCTTTTCAAGTGTACATGGAACATTTTCAAAGATTGACCACATGATAGGACACAAACCAAGCCTCAAGAATTTCAAGAAAATTGAAATCATACCAAGCATTTTCTCAGACCACAAGGGACTGAAGCTAGAAACAAACCCCAAGGAAAAAAACCCAAAACACTCAAAATCATGGAGATTAAATAGCATGCTATTAAACAATGAATGGGTCAAGAATGATATTAGGGAAGAAATCAAAAGGTTTCTGGAAACAAATGAAAACGAACTCACAACAACCCAAAATTTATGGGACACAGCTAAGGCAGTCCTGAGAGGGAAGTTCATAGAGACACAGGCCCACCTAAAAAGGCTAGAAACATTCCAAACAAACAACCTAACCCTACGTTTACAAGAACTCGAGGAACAACAACAAAGACAGCCCAGAGCAAGCAAAAGGAAGGAAATAACCAAGATCAGAGCAGAATTAAATGACATAGAGACTAAAAGCACAATTCTAAGGATCAATGAATCCAAGAGCTGGTTCTTTGAAAAGATAAACAAAATCGACAAGCCTTTAAGCAGACTCATCAAGAAAAAAAGAGAGAAGACCCAATTAAACACAATCAGAAATGAAAGAGGAGAAATTACCACAGATACCACAGAAATACAAAGGATTGTAAGAAACTACTACAAAAAACTGTATGCCAAAAAATTTGAAAATCTAGATGAAATGGACAAATTTCTAAAAAATATAATCTTCCAAAACTGAATAAAAAAGAAGCAGAAATCCTGAACAGACCAATAACAACAAAAGAAATTGAAGCAGTAATCAAAAAACTCCAAACACACAAAAGCCCTGGTCCAGATGGTTTCACAGGAGAATTCTACAAAGCATTTAAGGAAGAGCTAACCCCTATCCTTCACAGACTATTCCAAAAAATCCAAAAAGATGGGAGTCTCCCAAACTTTTTTTATGAGGCCAACATCATCCTAATTCCAAAACCAGATAAAGACACTACAAAGAAAGAAAACTTCAGGCCAATATCACTGATGAACATTGACGCTAAAATCCTGAACAAAATACTGGCAAACCGCATCCAACAATACATTAAAAAGATCATACACCATGACCAAGTGGGATTCATTCCAGGGATGCAAGGATGGTTCAATATTCTCAAGTCAGTAAATGTAATACATCACATAAACAAAAGCAAAGACAAAAACCACATGATCATATCAATAGATGCAGAAAAAGCATTTGATAAGGTACAGCACCCATTCATGATAAAAACACTCAGCAAAATGGGAATAGAGGGAGCATTCCTCAACATAATAAAGGCCATATATGAGAGACCTACAGCCAACATCATACTCAATGGGCAAAAATTAAAATCTTTTCCACTAAGATCAGGAACAAGACAAGGCTGTCCACTTTCACCACTTCTATTCAATATAGTACTGGAAGTGTTAGCCACAGCAATCAGACAAGAAAAAGAAATAAAAGGCATCCAAATCAGAAAGAAGGAAACAAAACTGTCACTGTTTGCAGATGACATGATAGTGTACATAGAAAATCCTATAGAGTCTACCAAAAAACTGCTTGACCTAATAAATGAATTTGGCAAAACAGCGGGATACAAAGTCAATATCCAGAAATCAAAGGCATTTCTGTACACCAACAATGAAACAGCAGAAACAGAGATCAAGGAAAAAGTCCCATTTGAAATAGCAAAAACAAAAATAAAATTTGTAGGAATAAACCTAACCAAAGAGGTAAAAGACCTGTATTCAGAAAACTACACAACACTGAAGAAAGAAATCAAGGAAGACACAAACAAATGGAAACATATACCGTGTTCATGGATTGGAAGAATTAATATCATCAAAATGGCCATACTACCCAAAGCAATTTACACATTCAATGCAATTCCTATTAAAGTACCAATGGCATATTTCACAGACATAGAACAAGCACTTCAAAAATTTATATGGAACCATAAACGACCCCGAATAGCTGCTGCAATTTTGAGAAAGAAGAGTAAAGTAGGAGGGATCACAATACCTGACACTAAACTATACTACAAGGCCACTGTAATCAAAACAGCCTGGTACTGGCATAAAAACAGGCACATAGACCAATGGAACGGAACAGAGAGACCAGAAATAAGCCCAAGTCTGTATGGTCAATTAATATTTGACAAAGGAGGCAGCAACATAAAATGGAATAAAAATAGCCTCTTCAACAAATGGTGTTGGTGTTGAGATGTTTATCATTGTACATAAACACATAAAACATTCAATTTACTCAATTACTTATGATCCTCTGATCTCAATCATATTGAAAATAGCAAAATCCAATGGTTTATCACACCCTAAGTTTCTGTCTCCAGAATATGGATATATGGAAGATATTGTTCTGTGATGTTTGTTATTACAGAGGTTGAGGTAAGCACAGGATTATAGCTGTGTTCATAAATGCTTCTACAACACTTAACTCTGGAAATAAATCCTTTCCATAAATATTTACTGAATGCCTTCAATACACAGGCACTATTCTATGTCCTGGAAATATTGCAGTAAACAAAACAGCAAAATCTTTCCATCTTGAAGTTTACACAGTAGAAGGGAAGGAGATACAGGAAATAAGTGTATTGACAAAGGACAATGGCTAAGTTTCAGGTGCAGGCCCAAGGTGGGACCACACCTTAGTGGTAAACTCTCCCTGATTCTCCAGTGAATAAATACTATAGCAAAGACATTTGTTTTCAATCCACAGAAGATATGAAAGAGAATACTGGAGAAGCCGAAAGTGTTGTATATTGTAGAGAGAATTCCAAACCTAGTGAGAAAGGCTTCAATGAGATCATTCTATGAACTCAGGGACCTACTACACTGAAATATGACTCTGGCTTGAGAAATACAAAGCTGAAATTCTTGCTGAGAGAAGTAATTGCACACTGACTGATGGCAGGTTGAAGGTGCCTATTGCCCATGTCATGAGTGTGTGTGTGTGTGTGTGTGTGTGAAAGAAAAAGGCAGAAAGACAGACATGGAGAAAAGAGAGAAATAGAGAGAATAACCTTCTGAGAGCCAAGTTAAAGTCACTTTGTCCAACAAAAACAGTGGGAAAGGTAAAGGTGGTAAGCATTGGACCAAGGAAATTGAAGGGAGTCATAACCAGTGGGTGGAGAGTGCTCCACCTGCCTGGGACCTATGATGAGTACACATCTATCAAGATTCAGCCCTGCTGAGGGCAGGAGCAGGGAAGGCAGGGAGGGACAGAGTCACATGGAGCATTCCAGAAAGGACCTCCAGGGCCTTCATTCCCTTTCTGGGCTTCCATATGCAGTGGCCACATACTGGAGGAGGGGAGAAACTTGAGTGTTAAATAACATTCTATAGTTTTAAGTTTTACAGTGATGTATATTATCTGATGTGATAATCATCTTGGACTGACTGGGGCACTAAAGTAACCTGAAGACACTTTGTTATGTAAGAGCTGAGAAGCCCTATGGACTGCTTAGAATTTTGCCCATCAGTTGGGGAGGATCTGTCACACAAAGGAGGTATGCAGGGACAATCACAGGGAGAATTTGGATATCTGTGAGCCTGGGGCCCCCAAGTCCAGCTTTTGCTATGGATTGATTACACAAATAATTTCAGGTAGGTACAAATACGGAATAAAACAAAACTGGCTCATAGTATAAAAAATAAGGTGGGAATCAGGATAAGACAGGTTTAGTTAGGGAGGTTGCCTCTAAGGAGGTGACACTTGAGAGAAATCTGAATTCAGAGGAGAGGCCACCCATTTGGAATCTGGGAAAAGCCTTCAAACATGCAGGGGACTGCAGAGGTATGTGCATGCCAGTTCAAAATGACATCATTTCTACAGCTAATAACTACTGTGTAATAATCTTATATTTTGTTTAAAATTCATACCTGCTCCTGTGATCCCACAAAACCTAGTAATCCTGGGGAATTTGGGACCCCCATCTGTAGAGGAGGAAAACTTGATCAAAAGAAGTGACATTTGGGTCAGGTACTTTTAGGCAAGGACACACAGGACACACAGGATTCACAGCACACTGGCCTTGGCTGCAGTCCTTGGCAGGGTTTCATACCCTTGCACAGGCATGTTAAGGCTCTTTCTGGATCACTGTTTCACCTCCCATGCTCCACTCCTCTGCCCCCTCAGTCCTTGCCTCCCATCAATATGTGTCCCCCAATCTGACCAGATGTCTGAGGCAGTGGTCCTGTCTGTAAGGACCAGTCTAAGTCTGGTTCCCCAGAAACAGACAATGAGGTGGGTTCAGGTGGGTTCACACAACAGGTGGTTTACTGGGAAGTGCTGTTGGCCATAACACCTTTCACAGCATGAAAGCAGTAGGACTCCATGAGGGCGGAAATTAAACTGTGATGCTCTCACAATGGGGATCTCCACTGATGGGGTGCTCTGGAGCTAGCATAACCCTGCAGAGTTTCCAGACTTGAGGTCTTTACACTTATGTTGAATAATCACTGGTATAGCCTTCCTCCCGTGTGTGTGCACTCATGAGCTTCCTTTAGCCACCACCAGTTCCTAGGGAGGGATTCTTCTATAAGCAATCATAGGCAACTGGGAATGGTGCCTCAGTTTGAAAGGGGAATTCTGAATTTATAACTCAATACCCACTGCACGTAGCATTTTAGAACAAATTCTCAGAGACGGAAGAACCTCGAGATGAAATCTGTCTGAATGGAACAGTTGAAAAATCACACCTTTGAGTAACTAGGGATATTTTGTCCCATGAAGACTAAAGGGAGCTATTATCACTTCAGCTACCCACCTTCTGACATTTGAAAGCAATGAGCAGTTTATTGACAATTAACATGGAAATGTCTCATTTGGTTTACATAACTAATAGTTGACTATCTGTCAATGCCTGTCTACAAAGGTCTATTTCCTGACTTTCTCCTGTGATTCTAGCAACTAGTGGATGGCTCTTGTTTTTCAGTTCTGCTCATAGTACCTCTTGCTCCTCCTCAACCTTTCTACTTTGCTATCTAAGTCACTTCAACATTCTTTTTGATTTCTTGGCTCTTTTCTAACTTCTAGTGACCAATTTCCTCTATTACATTTTCTCCTTTTAAAATACCTAGAGTGGTTTCTGATTTCAGGTTAGACCCTGATTGATACCATCCTGCTGAGATAATTACACATTTGAAGATCTGAAATAGAAAAATTAGAATTTTAAAATCCTAGATTAATGAAAGACAAAATCATTTAGTTAAATCCCCTATCTTTTGATTAATCCTTTCATATTATTATAAATCCTTTCATATTATTATTATTATTCTAGATTCTGT
Source organism: Phyllostomus discolor (assembly GCF_004126475.2). NCBI lineage: Eukaryota > Metazoa > Chordata > Mammalia > Chiroptera > Phyllostomidae > Phyllostomus > Phyllostomus discolor. The sequence goes on from NC_040911.2 coordinate 50,415,844, forward strand.
CAACTTGTTGTAGCTTGGGGCTGGAAACAATGGCTTAGATTTCCCAGGAGATGGATTTCAGGTCTAATCATGAAAGAACTGTGTAAGACTTCCCAGATAAACAAGTTGTTCCATCCATCAGTGGTATCTAAGAAGAGACTACATAGCCAGCCAACCTGGACCCTGTAGAAGGGATTCTACTGCTGGTTGCTTGAATATGCTTAATAATTCCTGAAAGCTTCTCCAACTCTCAACTTCAGCAATTCAGATGATACTCATAAGTAAGTTAAATGTATTGAACACCCAAGCAATTGTCCTCACTCAAATTCTTTTTTAAACTTAATAACATTTTAACATAGAACTAACTGCTCCTAATCTTCCTCCATCTCCCACACAGTCATTTCCAGCCATACAGCAAATCTGTGTCTAATCCCAGGAATAGGGAAAACCTCAGTCATATTCATGTGATCTGTGTCCTCCTGACAGCCCTGAGATCACAGAAAGTGGACATCCCTGTCCAAAACAACCACAGTGGAGAAAATGGGTTTTCACACTTAGGCTACTTCAAGAACTATCCCAAAGATACACCTTCTCAGTGCTGACACTGGCTTTCTCCACCTAGTGGGCCCCTCTGTGGATATACTTCAGGAAAAATAACCACACAGGAAAAAAATTCCCATGGATCAAATTGAGGGCAGAGGGTCAGGGAGTAACTCTCATATATGTGCCCCACACATTCATTCAGGGGGAGTCTGCATTGGTACATCATCCTGTGGACATGTACAGAGGCCTGAGCAGCTTGGGGGACGATTCAAATTTGCTTGCTGTTTTAAGGCAGAGCCTGCCTATGAGCAGGTGGCGCAAAGGTTACTATTAGTTCTTTCAGTTTGCCAATGTGCTTTCTTATCAATTCAAGAAAAATGTGCATGAATATGAACTGGAAAGTCTTAGTGTGTTTGAGCCAGCATTTCTCTGAGAAGCCATGCTGCAGTCTCTCTTCCAGATCTGTCTGGAAGAGAGATTGTGTACATCCACTCCACATAGGCTGTAATGTTGGTCTTGACCATGCACTGCCAGAAATGCCCAATGTGAGGTATTTCAAAACACAGGCTTAGAAACACCTGGCTTGTGCTTCCTACATGTTCAGAAAAAAAAAATAGGTGGGACAGCCTTTCCTAGAGTCTCTCTGCATTTCTGTAAACAAATAAATAAATGAGGCTGTGTTGAATATTAGTCATGCTTCTTGGCATTAAAATGTAAGAAAGGGAAAATAATTACAATACTACTTCCAGAGAATAACTGAAAAGATGCCTGGGTTTCCCTTTCAAGCCCAGTTCTTGCTTCCTCTCCTGTTAGGAGCAGCACCAGCAGACATTTGTGTACCTACTATGTTTTGCTTCTGCACAGACCTCGTAATAGTTTGTTAGTTCAGGAAAGTTCTTTACACAGAGAAGATTTGCTTTTTTGCACATGACTTTACATTTGGACTATAAGCTCTATGTCAGTTCCTGATGGACTTGGGCATAAAGGATGGGACCACTGTCATGCACTTCAGACACAGGTACATATCCCATTCCCACAGAAACCGAGACAACGTGCCCAAAGGCAGGGATGGTTATCTGGGAAGAAGGCAAAGCAGGCATTGTCATGAAACAATAAAGGGGGAAATCCCAGTTATCTGATTCCAGATAAAATAATAAAGGGTGCCTTGATATAAAAGCAATAGATAATTTATTTGAACATACACAAGTACTCATTTTTAAATCCTTCTTCTGAATGTGTCTGAAAACTTCTTTCTTTGAAACATGAGTTCCAAGCCACAAATTAGGAGCTGGCTGTATGTTTAATCTTAGTTCTGAGGTCAGAAGCTATTCTGTTTAAATGTCTCTGTTTATATTGAACTGTAGGAAAGAAGCTAAGGTGAGTAGGGGTCACATAAACAATGTATTTTGTGTTTGAATGAGGATTTGTATAAACTCACATTTCTCTAACCCTCTTTAACTTTATGTATTAAGGATTTAAGAAGAGCTAGTGACTTAGAAGAGCTATAATTTAGATTTTTCTTGAGGCAGAAAAATCAACATAGTATCCACAATCATAACTATTAAGATGAGTGATCATAAAATGCACTGTAAATGTAATAGTTAAAGGAAGGAATGGAAAAGATAGAGTCATTATTTGCTGCTCTGGACATTCAAGTCCTTACTTCTGTTCCTGAGGAGGCATCACTATGAACTGGGAGTCTTTATCAATGGCTTTTCCCCGCCATACCATAGGTTGGGCCAAACAGCTTACTTTTTCTCTCCTGTAAACATACAGTCATCACACTCACCTAAGACATTTGTCATAGCCCTTATTTCTTATTGTGGCATTGTTTAGAAAAACAAGTTACTAAATGAACTCATTGTGGTTTAATTCTAATACTTATGGAGGAACTTCAAGTATATAAATTTACAAACCAGACCATGCTTCCTAATCAGACCTAAGGAGATATGGTAAATCTTCTATAACTTCAGGTTCTTATAGAACAATGGGAAAGGGATATAAAGTTTTAGAGTAATATGCTTGAGAAACTATCCCTCAGACTCAAATAACTTACTCAAAGTACTTGATGAGAGGCATATATAAGAGATATATGAACAAGTCAAGACTAAGACCCAGCTTCCTACCCAGTTCTGCTAGGTGGCTTAGAAATGTAAGACTTCCCTTTTTCTACTTGCTACTATATTCTCCCCAGCAATCTGCCATGCAAATCATGTGCCAATCTTGTCATGTCATCTGCTTTATTTCATTGGAAATACATTGAGTTTGTCTTAACTACCCAAAACATTCCAGATGTATTGCAAGTTTACTAATATAGATATATATGGAACTTGCATATAATATTAGCTGTGTAAGTGACATTTATCACCAATATGTTCCACACTACTCTGCTTGATGCAGCTGTTCACATATTTGACACCCAGTCCCCACTGGACCAGCTTGTTGTACAGACATCATCTATCCCATCAGATAAAGACAACCCCAGAAAGTTCAGAAAATGCATTCAGACTGTGGCACAGAATGGTAACTGTCTCTTACCTTGCATCGTTGCTCTTGTTGGCTCTGAGAACAGAGGGATGAGTAAGAGGTAGATGAGGTAGACGAAGGAGAGTCCATTGTACCGGAATGCACATGCTATGGGTGAGAAGTCAGAAAAGAGGAAAAAATACATTAATTAGGTAGGCTAACAACATACATGCAACTGTGTGGTGATACCATCAAGTGTCATTAGATCAAGCTAAGTAGATATGTCAATGAGGAAGTAAAAATTGAGCATTTATTCTGTGTTCATTACTATGTTGAGGGTAATGAAAAATGGAGAATTAAAATTCATGGTCTCTGCTCTTAAAATCTAACCAAGATGGAAATACCAATATATTTGAATGAAGCCAGGTGATAAATAAGTCATAAATTAAGTAGGAAAATTAAAACTGCTACAGAAATATAGAGGGCAATGAGATTAGTGAGGGTTTGAGTTATCAGGTAAGGTTTTCAATGGAAGAGATGTCACTGAACATAAAGAAAAGGGAAGAATATTTATTGGTAAGTAAATAAGTAGGTATTGAGGGGATAAGATGGCAGCCAAGTAGGCAGAAGCTGAGTCCACTTGCTCTTGCCCCGAACTCAGATGCTTGATTGATCTTCTGAAAAATAAACTGATCATTCAACAGAATCTTAGCTGATACGAAGTTTGGAAGCCAAGGAGTACAGAAGATGCTTCACAATGGGAGGTAAGAAGTACCCCAGGAGGGGCACCTGCAGGCACAGAGACCCTGGTCAAGATCACAGCTCTGCAACTTCTTCCCTTCCCAGTATAGAGAACCCCCAGACCTGGGCTGAGAGTGACTTGGATACACAAACTTGGGGAGATCCAGGCTATACACACACATAACAAGCAGCACACCCATAACCGCAGTGGCAAATGCCAACCAGGAGACTGGCAGAGAGAGAGGAATTCTATCTACACCAGGGTTGGGTGGAGACAGACCATGGCCAGCCATGATTATGAGAGCCTTTTGGCTTTTTGGAGAGGTGGTGTATGAAGAAAACCAGACAGTGACTCAGTGCTATAGTGGGAGTTCCCAGAGAAACTTTTTAAAAGGGGAGCTGAGGCATGCTGAACAGAGACCCTGTGTGCAGCTGCTCTGCCAGCAAAGGGAAAGGACTGAGGGTGTGGTATACTCTCACTGAGTGCAGCTGGGCAGAGAAATCAGAAATGTGCACAGCAAAGGGATTTCTTGGTCCCAACCTGATGTACCCAGCAGCCCAGAGGCTGAACAGAGTGGAGACTTTGGGACTATGTCTGCTGTGAGAGCAATGGGCTGGGAACTGGATGAGCAGGAGTGGAGCACCTGAGATTATTTATAGCCAGACAAAGCCACTTTCCTAGGGGGAGATTGAATTCTGGGAAGGGAAGGGTGCACTCAGCCTCCACCTCCTTCTGGACTTCAAGCAAGAGACCCTGCAGAGTCCATATTCACAAGAGAAAGAGAGAAAGAGAAACACCTAATGGGCCCATTTTGAACTTCTCTCAGAGAGACAAAATACACTGGTTCCTAGGCCCTGTTCCACTGAGGCCAACAAGCAAGGAGATCAGAAATTGGTGCAGCAAGAGGGGATCAGGGCCACGCCCAGCCTCAGATAGTACAGAGAGATGCCACCAGCACCAAACAGGAAAGAGCTGACACTCTTACACAGATTGGCCTCTCCCTTGAAACAGACAGTTAGTTCATCAGAAACTATGCATTATTGGAAATAAGCTGGGACAGACCAAGATGGGTGGTGCAGGGGCAAGGGGAAGATACCCACAACTTTCCCAGAAGACTGAACAGTGTCTCCCAGAGTAGACTCTGGGGCCCCACCCCTCTGATCACAATAGATGCCCCATCTAGAGGGAGATGAATGTGATACAGGTGGAGCTGCCAGAACTTGGAAGACCCATCCAGGGACCTTCATTTAATTAAAAAAAAAAATACAAACCCAGAGGCAGATCCAGAAGAGAAGACAGAAGGCAAACACTCTGCTGAGATGAATCCCACTTAGTTGCTCTTCAGAATTTATTTATTTTTTCTTTTGCATAGCCTTTCTTCTATTTCTTATTCTTTTTATTTAGATTTTTACATTATTTTTTATTTTATTTTTATTTCAAATCTCACATTGTACTTTCCCTTGTCTTACTTAATCCATTTTGTCTTTTTCCTGCCCTTCCTTATTTTCATTGTGAATCTTATTTTTTCCTATGGTACTCCTTGTTTCTATTTCTCACTCTCACTATTTCTCCTTTTATCCTCTCAAATTCATTCTCCTTTCCTTTAGTCAGCTCTCATTCTTTTTCCCCTTCTTATAATATTCTTACTTTCTTTCCATATTTATAATTGTGGCTTATTTGGCATGGATATTATGGTTATTGCTGTTCTTCTTCAACTGTATTCCTATTTGTTCACTATTTTTTTAATTAAAACCTCATAGTTACTCTCCCTTTGTCTTCCATTTTACCTTCCTCCTACCCATACTTATTTGAGTTGGAATTTTATTTTTTCCTCTTTTTATCCTGGATTCTATTCCTTATTCTCATTATTTCTACTCCCTCTATCCTCTCAAAATCATTTTTTATTTGAAAAATCATTTTCCTTTACTGTAGATATCTCATATTCTCTTCTCTTTTTCGTATAATATTCTTATTCTCTTTCCATCTTTATTAATCTTGGTTCAGCTGTCACTGATATTGACCCTGCTGTGATATTTCTGTAATTTTGTTCCCTTTGGTATAATACTTTTTAAATTTTATTTTAAGCCTCATGTTATACTTTTGCCTTCTCTTATTCAATATTGCCATTGTCCCTCCCTGTTTTACTTACAGTTTAAATTGTATTTTCTCCCTTTCTTTGCCTTGTTTCTATTCCCCATTCTTACTATTTCTCTTCCTTATTTCTGCTCAAAATCATTTTTCTCCCTTTTAGTGATCTCATATTCCTTTTTTCCTATCATAATATTTTTAATCTCTCTCTAACTTTATTCATCTTTGCTCAATTACTGTTGATACTGCTGATGTGGAAGGGGGGTATTTTTGTTGGCGTGGGTTTTGTTTTCTGGGTAGTACTGCTTTGCTAATCAGCACCTGTACAACTGCATAGAAGACTTGGGTGGGGGTGTGTGTGATTCCCAGTCAGCCAGCCAGAGGGGAGAATCCAACAACAAGTGACCCACCAATAATCAAAGCCCAATTACAACAAGAGAGCCCACATAAACTGAATAAAGGCCAACCCTAGAGCATACAGACCACTGAGTCCCATAGACTTCTACCACAGAAGTCTACCCCACAAAGATAGGCATGCAAAGCAAAGCAACCTGAAACGCAGAAAAAAAAAGTTACTTAAAATGGGGAGACAAAAAAAATAACCCCCAGTTGAAAGGAAAAGAGGATTCCCCATAAAAAGAGCTAAATGAAATTAAGGCAAAAAATCCATCAGACATAGAATTCAAAATAATGGTTATAAGGATGCTCAAGGAACTCAGTGACAACTATGAGGAACTTAGTGGGAACTACAGGAGCATGAAAAAGGACATAGAAACTATCAATAAGATCCAAGAAGAAATGAAGAATACAATATCTGAAATTAAAAATACATTAGAAATAATTAATAGCAGGCTCGGTGAAGCAGAGAACCGAATCAGCAAGCTGGAAAACAAGGTAGAAAGAAATACCCAGTGAGAGCAACAAAATGCAAAAAGACTCAAAGAGAATGAGAATAGTTTAAGGGAGCTTCGGTACAATGTGAAATATAATAACACTCACATTATATGAATATCAGAAGGAATAGAAAACATGTTTGAAAAAAATAATGGCAGAAAACTTCCCTAACTTGGTAAATGAAAAAAAAATTATGTAAATTCAGGAAGCACAGAGGGTTCTAATCAAGATGAACTCAAAGAGGCCAACAATAAGACACATTAATATTAAAATGACAAATTTTAAAGACAAAGAGAGACTCTTAAAGGCAGCAAGGGAGAAATAGCTAGTAACGTACAAAAGGACTCCAATGAGGCTATCAGTTGATTCCTCAACGGAAACACTACAAGCCAGAATGGACTGGTATGAAATATTACACATAATGAAAAGCAAGGACCTACAACCAAGACTACCCTATCCAGCAAGGCTCTCATTTGAAATGGAAGGAGAACTTTGGGACAAGATGGAGGAGTAGGTAGATACACTTTGCCTCCTCACATAACCCCCCAAAAAACAACAGCAAATTTAAAAATGACCACAAATGCCAGAAAATCAAACTGTATGGAAGTCTGACAACCAAGGAGTTAAAGGAGAAACATTCATCCAGACTGGTAGGAGGGGTAGAGACAGGCAGCTGGGGTGGAGAGGACTCATGGCAAGGTGGCAGCTTGTGGAGTGAGTTGTCCCATGTTTGCATGCAGATAAACCAGGAGGAACAACTGGGGAGTGACACCGACCTTGCAACCCAGGGTTCCAGTGCAGTGAAATAAAGCTTCAAAACCTCTGACTGAAAAAAACTGTCGGGGTTGCGGCCACAGGAGGAACTCCCAGACTCACAGGAGAGTTCATGGGTGAGTTCCATAAGGTCCTAGAATGTACACAAAACTACCCATCCAGGAATCAGCACCAGAAAGGCCCAAATGTTTGTTGGTAGTGGAGGAAGTGACTGAAAGCTGGCTGAGAGCTGAGCGAATGCCATTGTTCCCTCTTGGACCCCTCCTCCACATACAGTGCCACAACAAAGCTACTGGGTTGCCCTACCATGATAAATACTTAAGGCTCTGCTCCTTATGTAACAGGCATGCTGAGTCAAAAAAAATATGGCCCAAATGAAAGAACAGATCAAAGCTCCAGAAAAAATACAAGTAAGTGATGAAGAGATAGCCAACCTATAAGATGCAGAGTTCAAAACACTGGTAATCAGGATGCTCACAGAAATAGTTGAGTATGGGGACAAAACAGAGGAAAAAGTGAATGCTATGACAAGCGAAATAAAGGAAAATGTATAGGGAACCAACAGTGATGGGAAGGAAACTGGCATTCAGATCAACAGTTTGGACCAGAAGGAAGAAATAAACAGTCAACTAGAACAGAATGAAGAAACAAGAATTCAAAAAAAAATGAGAGGCTCAGGAACCTCTGGGACAACTTTAAATGTTGCAGCATCCAAATCATAGAGGTACCAGAAGGAGAAGAGGAAGAGCAAGAAATTGAAAACTTATTGGAAAAAACAATGAAGGAGAACTTCTCCAATCTGGCAAAGGAAATACAGTTCCAGGAAGTCCAGGAAGCTCAGAGAGTCCCAAAGATGTTGGACCCAAGGAAACACACAACAAGGCACATCATAAATACATTACCCAAAATGAAAGATAAGGAGAGAATCTTAAAAGCAACAAGAGAAAAGGAGACAGTTACCTACAAAGGAGTTTCCATAAAAGTATCAGCTTATGTCTCAAAAGAAACCTTCCAGGCAAGAAGGGGCTGGAAAGAAATATTCAAAATCATGAAAGGCAAGGACCTACATCCAAGATTATTCTATCCAGCAAAGCCATCATTTGGAATGGAAGGGCAGATAAAGTGCTTCCCAGATAAGGTCAAGTTAAAGGACTTCATCTTCACCAAGCCCTTATTATATGAAATGTTAAAGGGACTTATCTAAGAAAAAGAAGATAAAAAATACAAACAATAAAATGACAACAAACTCATAACAATCAACAACCAAACCTAAAAAAACAAAAACAAGCTAAACAACTAGCAGAATAACAACTAACAACTAACAACTAAACAAGCTAGAACAGGAGCAGATTCACAGAAATGGAGATCACATGGAGAGTTAACAGCAGAGAGGGGGAGCGGGGAGAATAGGGGAAAAGTTACAGGGAATAAAAAGCATAGAATGGTAGGCACAAAATAGACAGAGGGAGGTTAAGAATAGTATGGGAATGGAGAAGCCAGAGAACTTATATGTACAACTCATAGACATGAACTAAGCTGGTGGAATGCTGGTGGGAGAGGCAGTACAGGGTGGAGAGAAATAAAAGGGAGAAAAAAATGGGACAACTGTAATAGCATAATCAATAACAGATATTAAAAAATAAATAAATAAATAAAATGGAAGGCAAATAAAGAGCTTCCCAGATAAAAGAAGTGTAAAGAGTACATCTCCACCAAGTCTGCACTGCAAGAGATGCTAAAGGCACTCCCATAAAAAGGAGAAGATGGGTAGAGATAAGAGAGAGAGAGAGAGAGAGAGAGAGAGAGAGGAAGACAGGAATGATAAAAATAGCAACAAATAAGTACCTAAAAAATAACCTTAACCATAAATGGATTAAATGTTCCAATCAAAAGACAAAGGGTAGCTGAATAGATAAGAAAACTTGACCCATGTGTATGCTATCTGTAAGAGACCCAACTCAGAAAAAAAGGTCTAGACAGTTTAAAAGAGAAGGAATGGAAAAAATTTTCCAAGCAAACACACAAAAAGAAAGATGGGGTAGCAATACTTGTATCAGACAAAATAGACTTCAAAGCAAAAGCCAGAGTCAGTGGCTCAAGCCAAGGCCCTAAAGCAGAAACAGAGCTGGCCTGCCCGACCTGCCCAAGTCAGCCTGTGGGTGGCCCAGTATGCAGGCAAGTCCTGGATTGGACCAGATCGTGCAGGCCTTGCAAGGGATCAGGGGATGGTGGCTTTCCCTCTCAGATTTCAATCAAGTGATGACTCTTATCCTCAGTTCAAGGTCATGGACCTGCCTACACTTACAGCTTCAGTTCCATCAATGTACATTCTGTGCTCTGTGCTGTTGCCCAGCTCAACAGCCAGCATCTTGCATCTGCTTGGCTGCTTCCTGCCTTTAGACGTGGCAGGCACAATTCCCTCCATCCCACTAGAATATCTTCCTGTCCTTCCTCCATCAGGCATATTCCCACACAGCTAACATGTTTCCCCTTTAGGGAAGTTGTTAATGTCCATGACCTCCCCTGAAGAGAAGTGCATTTCCCTCCTTGGTGCCTCTTCCAGGGTATCCCTCATTCAGTGTCTCATGTTTATGTCTATGCTTATATCTGTTATGTCCAGTGCCCAGTGCTATGCGTCTAGGAAGTGCTCACATTCATGAAAGGATCAATAGTGAATAAATAAGTGAAATGAAAAAAGATGTGAGGGTATCTAAAAATGAAATTAGACTATTGAAGTGTACAGCATTGTTAGTAGCATAGACACATCACAATTGACATTGCCCAAAATAACCATTTAAGCAAGGAATATTTCTTTGTTTATAGCCTTAAGTGTTTTTTAATATTGATTTGTATTGTGCAGCAATAACCTAATTCTTTGTATTTCTGGGTAAAGAGAGAAGTAGAACTTGTATAATTGCATTACTTGAAACAACATTCACAGTGCACTTATTTGCTGTGGCTTTATATCACTAATGACTTACACCAAAGTGCTTGCTATGTGTAAAGCCCTGATCTGTGCACTTCACACATATTAACTAATAGTATTACTGTATTCCCTTTACAAATACTATTTTATTCTGTTCTTACACATGAAAAAGCAGGCACAAGGAGAAAGCAGAGCCAAGGAACTGGCTAAGATTTGAACCTGGGAGTCTAGTTCCAGTCATCAGGAAGTTTTGAGGCCTCACCACTGCTTCACATCCTTACTTATCTACCTTCTCCCCAGTTAATTGCCAAAGGCTAAATGAGCCAATGCCTTCCTCCCATGGGTCGAAAAACACTCTACATGTTTTGCTGTTTTGGTTTTATAACCCTGTTCTATAGGGTTTTATATTATGTATGGTAGAAATGTGTATACTGAGGCAATGTCTGATGATTAACGTTGAAGGAGGGAGAAAGGAGCCTACTCATGGTTTCTCACATCACAACCTTTAGTCACCATTATTTGTAGCAAAGTCCAGAAGCTTAAAAGAAAGCCAAGAATGACCTACAGTGATAGGCAGCCTCTAAACTGCCCCAAGTAATCATCTCCTGATTGCCATACTGGTGAGTAATCCCTGCTCTGGAGTGTGGGCTGGAGTTAGTGACTCACTAATAGTAAGCAAAGTATCAGGATATCCATCTGTCCTGCTGACCTTCTGCTTCTCCTCTTGCTCACTCTGAGAGAAGACAGCTACCAGGCTGTGAGTTGTCCTGTGGAGAGGCTCATGTGGCAAGAAATAGGTCTCTAGCCAGTACTCAGCCCTCGCCATCCAACAACCACATGAGTTAGCTTGGAAGCGGGTCAGAAGACTGCAGTCCTCAGAAGACTGCACCCTAACCAAGGCCTTGACTGCAGCCTGTGAGAGAGCCCAAGCCATTCCTGACTCCTAGAAAGTCTGAGACAGTGTTTGTTGCTTTAAGCTACAAAATGTTTCTCCACTATTTAGTAGTATTTCCAGATAGGTCCTGGGTTGAGTTAGTGTGGCTTCCACTCCCTCCTTCACCTTCTTCTGTTGTTATCTTTTAGATAATTTGTATGCAGCAATAGATGATTAATACAAAGTTTAAAAAACTTAAGCCTCCTTTAAATACCCAACTTCATTTATTTTTATCTGAAATTATACCATTTGATGACAGTGGTCAAATTGTTGAATTCTCTGCCTTATCATAGGTGTGAAGTTACTACCCAGGAATTACCCAAGCATGTGGGGACTTTGAATGCTATATTTAAATGAGTTAACCACTTCTAGGGCAAAATGTGCTTTTGAACTCATCGATAAGCACATTTGAGCAAGAAAAGCTTTAGAAGGCAAATAGCACTGCTCCTTTATCAAAGTGTGATGCTGCCTTTTGTTGAGGACCCAGAGACACTTCTTGCATATTCATTACTCTTCATAATGAGCTATCAGATTCCGGAGGCACAATACTCCCTGATACCCCACACTTCTCATGGATTGTCAAGCCACCAGGATAATGTCCTCTGCCTCAAGAATTTTACTGTTAGCCCTGGCTGGCGTAGCTCAGTGGATTGAGCACGGGATGGGAACCAGTGTCCCAGATTCAATTCCCAGCCAGGGTACATTCCTGAGTTGCAGGCCATAACCCCCAGCAACCGCACATTGATGTTTCTCTCTCTCTCCCTCTCTCTCTCTCTCCCTCTCCGTGCCTTCCCTCCCTAAAAATAAATAAATAAATAAATAAATAAATCTTTAAAAAAAGAATTTTACTGTTGACACTGCAATTTTTAAAAATGCAGATCAAGGTGTTCAAAGGGAAAAAAAATATTTTTTTACCTGCACATGCACTATAGTTTCCATTATTTCTACCTGGGTTAGCCATCCAAAATTATATGGAAATTTCCCTTAAAGGATGACAATAGCTGACAGTAATTTCCCAAACAAAAGACTGTGCCAGGCCAAGAGAGCTCACAATTCCAAACTGAGACAAGTCATCACTGAAGTACTTTATCAACATCAATGCTGCCATTTGAATTGTAAACAACTGGGCTCATTTAATTAATGGATTTCATTCACTAAAGATAAAAAGGTAGCATGTAGGTTTGGAGAAACTCTCAAGTAGAAAGAATGGTAGATTTGACTTTGACAACTTAAAGTTTGTCAATATAGAAAGGGAAAAAATCTTTTGTAAATATAAAATTGTTAAGATAGCCATATAATACTTATAAAAATACTTGTGTTGCAATACATACCGGTATATAATAACTTCCCTGTTACTACACTACAACCATGGAAAGGTTTATGCACACTTTAATTACCCTTCCATAATAGTTGAAGGTAATAATTTTAGATTATGTTATTAAAGGTAAGTGCTCTCAGAGCAGAATTTTTAGCAAGATGTGACCTCCTACTTCCTTCATACACTTTAGCAAGGCCAAACAACATCTCACTATTAATGGCCTGGGAGACAATGTCTTAAATGTTTAGAACCTCCATTTCAACTGAGTACATTCTAAATTATCTTTATTGCCTCAGGGAGCTTTGTTTATTTTAACAGTTGCCAGAGCAGTAGATACACATCACTCAGACTAAGCAACTTCAAAACCAAGTAACAGAATAGTTCTGTCGATTCAGTCATTCTAGAAAATTTTTGTTTATACTTTTAATATTTTTCCTCCTGTACTCTGAAGCAATCAATTGCTCTTAAAAGAATGTCCTCTCAAAATTCCAATTATTTTATTAAAAAAACCCAACAACAATAAAACAGCTGCAAAGTATTTACAGTCAAACAGGAAGAAAATGAAACAATTATAGTTTTTTTTCTAAGGAAGTAAAACTATACAAGAAATAAGAGGCAGAAAAAAGGCTGTTATGTCATCTGATTCATTGTCTATTTGTGAAGTACTCTTCCCCCACCCTCCATATAGACGCCTGTGTTTTACCTCCGGTTACATTTATAAATGTCTCAAGTAGTGATGCTTTAGAACAGCTGACAGTCAACAGAAGAACGTTCTTTTCCGTTTTCAGCTGTCTCTGACCTCCACATCCATGGCAGGTCTTGTCCCTAGTGCTTCCTTCAGAAGGTTATAAAAATTATTTCTTCAAGCAAGATATGCTAGAAAGTCTCTGCCTACTACTGTTCAGAAACACAAGGTATATGCTTACCTACTTAATCTTAGATAAGCACCTGCATTATGTTCTTCATGCATATCCTAAGAATGATCATATATTTGGGACTCAAAATGCTAATAAAAATATTATTTAAATAAAATAATAATATGGTTTCATATTTAGAGATAGTCCCTACATTTTAACATTACATTTTTTAGAGAGATGTAAGAAAGCTTACTTTGTTCTAGGAAGTTTGTATGTATAAGACTGAATCCATCAGTCATATATTTCTTACACTTCAAGAAATGACAACATTATATTGCACATTAATTTCATTAGTGAGTTATTTAAAATAATGTAATTTTAGAGTAAAGCTTCAAGGGGGAAAAAGACTTTTACAGTGTAGTAGATTACAGACTGAGAATCAAATTGTATTAGCAAAAAATATCCACTGCTCAGTTTACCAAAAATGTTAAGCTAATCTAAGGAAAAAGCATGTGAAAGCATCTTATTTGTAAAGGATAAAAGCCTGAGTGTTCTACTTTTGTCAAACATCCTGGAATACTGCCTGAATGGGGCTGGCAAAGTGAGTCTAAAAATTTGTTGCCTTTTGCCCTGGCTGGCGTAGCTCAGTGGACTGAGTGCGGGCTGCAAACCAAAGTGTCACAGGTTCGATTCCCAGTCAGGGCACATGCCTGGGTTGCAGGCCATGGCCCCCAGCAACCGCACATTGATGCTTCTCTCTCTCTCTCTTTCTCCCTCCTTTCTCTCTCTAAAAATAAATAAATAAAATATTTTTAAAAAATTTTTGCCTTTTAAATTATTATGAAAAGGTAAGATTCCATTTTCTATTTTTAATTAATTTAATATATGTATATCAAATTGAACATTACTAACAGTTTAACTGAGATTTTTAAACTCATCTTGATTAATTGCATGGTTTTTATAAAATAAATTTTAAAGAAAGAATACAGTGCTTTTTCTTCCTTTGAAAATATCTTTTAATATGTTATTCTACATTTTACAAGTGTATGAAAGTTGTGTTTAAAACACAAATCCTTATGTTCAAGCTTGATCACATTCATGCTTTATGCTATGAAATCAGCCCTCTGGTCCAAGAGAATAACAACATGGGTATTCTCTTGTGATTGCAAATGAGAAAATAAGGCTTCTATGATCAGAGATGATTTGTCAAGCTATCAAAAAAAAATTAGAAATCAGGTCTATTTCATTATGAGTGTAAAGAATGTTGTTTTAAATCCACAGTTCCTAAGTTTATCCAAAATAAAACTTGCTCTCTTACCATCGTGATGAATTATAAATTAGGGGGCATGAGTGAATGCTGAGAAAAGGTCAAACATTAACATTATTTATTTGCCCAGCCATCTTAATAACTCTTTTATTTACTGAAGAGGAGAGTTAGTATTTGTAGACTGGGAGACTGAAAGTTAAAGTCTCACTAGCTTGCTTAGGTTTGTGTCATGGTGTTTACTGATTTAAAGTCACTCATCATCCTTTATATACACATTTATTCTCATGTGTGGAAGGTACTTTTTAACTTAGGCTTAATTCACCTTGTTACAATTCAACAATTTATAAAACTATGGATCACTATATCTCCCTAGTAGTCTATTATTAGCAGAATATAGATAAGCTTTTAGTACTTTTAATTAATTGCAATTAACCTTAGGGTGTAAGCAGAAATTAATCTTTAAGAATTTAAAACTTATATTTCTCAATAAGAGTATTATTTTAAGGTAAGAAGGCTGTTTATTATTCACATTTACTTTTATACTAACTTTTTAATTCCAGTTTTTGATTTTTAATTGTCTTTATTAACTCTATTTTTTAAGTTAACATCACTTTTCTGTAACTTTTCCAAAGATTAACTTTACCCTCCTAATACACAGAGTGGGGAAAAGTAGGTTTACAATTAATTAAATGGAAAATAATACAATAATTAATAAGTGATAATATATGAATAAACTGTGTTTTGTGTACTTACAACTGTAAAACTACTTTTGCCCCACCCTGTATATAAATCCTATGCTACTAGAAATTCATTGTAGTTTGATTTCTTTCATCATCAGTCCTCTGAAGAACCTAAGAGAAGTGCTTAGGACTCATATAATAAAGCAAACTTTCTTACTGGACTTCTGCTTACTTAGATTTGTTAATGCCAAACTCTGTTTCACAAGTTTACTTTAATAAATCCATCGAGATTTCAAATTTGGGAAGTTACTCTTCCATCTATGTTGATATCAGTATTTTTAAACTGTTAGGTTGAACCATAGAACTTGATGGCTTCATATACCAAAATGATTAAGTATTAACAAGTTTAGATGACTACCCTGAAATAACTTGAGGCTTATTACTGGACAGTGTTACATGTGGAGAACAAATGTCATTTTCATTTTCAGAAATAAAAGAAATCAACTGCAATGTTATTTTATCACGTGATGTAAAAGAACCTCATACAAGCTCATTCCTAAGTAATTTGAGGTGTGTGTGTGTGTGTGTGCATGTGTATATGTGTGTAGGCTTTATCCAAGTGGCAGTGGCTTTTTAATAACAGGATTAATTTACTACCTGCCACAGTTTTCTTCTGTCAAGAACTTAGTAAAACAAGATTTTTTTTGTAGGCTTTTACTGTAGACTTTAGAATATTCCACATATTCTTGGCACCAGCCTCCTTGGACTTATGTGTGCATTAGCATGAAAAGAAATCAATTCAGCTAACTTTAACAAAGTCATATTTCTTCCATCTTCAGCACATGATGCTGTCTAATGTATCTTGTTTAACAACTAATACAGCTTAAATTGATTTAAAGTCACTGTTTCTGTCTTGATAAATTTACTTTGACATCCTGCCTGCTTCTTCCTGAGAATGCCCTCTTCTCTTACATATACAGAGCCATTATTAATGCTAAGATGTAGACACGTGTTTTTATGGCATGAAGTCATCCTTAGATTATGCTGGGGTTTGTGCTTATGATACCATGCTAATGAGGAACAGCCTCTGAACACAGTGTGAAATACTTGCTCCCAGAGCATCCAAAATTGGACTGATGCTTCAAAATTAGCCTCTTCCACCAGATCTCTCTGTTCAGTCTCAAGCTATTCTGTCTTTGACCTTGTGTTTAGTATTTTTCCTCATCAACTTAAATGTTAATTACACACAAGTCTGTGTTACAGGGAATGGAGTGGGGTACAAAAGAATCCATTCAATGAACAGACAAGAGATGTTTAAGCTTGCTCATTCAACTCCATCCCACTCCCTGGGCCTCTCAGCCTTCTGCTCTTCATATTACCACCCTTCTTTTAAAAAATATGCTATATCCTCAGGCCTTATAAAATTAAGGTAGTTTAAAATTGCTGGTGAAAATTAGAGTAACTATTCCAGCAACATGTCTAAGCTTACCATAGGTATTTTCATCAGCTCACAACTTCAACCTGAGAGAGTGCTTACTTTTTGGTCAATAGATAAAAGAAATCTCAGATCTCGTAGACATAGATGCTGTTTCCCTTTTCCTGACTCACTGTTATGTTCTCTATTTACTAGATGATCCATAAAGTGTCATAACTTTTCCCCAAATCCTCAAAAGTGAAACTGTTTTGTTATCCTAGTCTATCACCAAAATGTAGATATGACCATGAGCCATTATGAAGCCACGCTGGATGATTCCTATAAAAATTCTGTAGAGGCTTAGTTACCTCCACAAATGTCTTTGCTAGGTCACTTAGCAAATTTTCATCGGGGCACAGGGATGTTGCAGAAGCCTGCCACTCTTGGCCTATCCTCTGAAAAAGCTCAAGCAACAATGTACTTTCTTAAACATATTTCCTTTCTATCAAAAACCCCTTATTAGGCATTCCCCAAACATGCATGTCACCAGGTCCTAGGCACCTTTGGAACAGGGACTCTTTCCTGTTCACCATCCTATTTCCTGTTTCTATTTCTACACATAGCTAACTAAGCACTCAATAAATACTTATTGAAGGAGTAAATAAATCCCAGCCTCCTTCTTTGCCAATCTGCAATACTCTCTGTCCAAAAACATATTCCAAATTCCTAAGCATCCTTTAACTTAGCTCAAATGTTTGTGTCCTCATCACCCCAATTCAAGTAATCTTTTCTGAATAAAAATGTTCATGTGTAACAATAAGGGAATAATAAACAATTCAATAAGGATTTCCATACCATGGAACTGTGCAATAGTCAGAAAGGGAGATTGTTGCACATGTGAATGAATACTGAAAGGTGTTCACAACACAATCAGTAAAAAATATATTAGGTCACAAAACTGTAGAACATAACAGGTCTATGAGATAGATATTAATGATAGCCACCATTTTCAGGAAAATGAGGTTCAGAAAGGGTAAACAACTTGTCAGGGTAGACAAGTGTCAAGGTGGAACTGGAATTTAATCCCAGTCAAGCTAACTCCAGAATCTGTACTCTTAACCACCCCACTCTGCTAATCCTCTTATGCACACAGCAATCATCTGTAAGAACATATAAGGCTGTGAACAGTGAAGGAGGGAGAACAGTAGCTTTTTATATTAAATGTTAAAGGTTCTCATAATGTGTATGTGCACATTTTCTGTTTTAAAATAAAATTAAGTCTAACAAAAAGTAATCTCTTCCATTTCTGAGTACACGTAATATTTTGGCTTTATCACTCTTATGACATGACGACACATAGCCTTGTAGTATCACAAAGTGTAAACATGTTATTTCCTTGATTATACTATAAGCCCCTTAAGAACAGGGCTTTGCCATCATTGTGTTTTGGGGAAACTAATATAAAGGAATGAACTTCTATTGCCTTTAAAAATAGAAAGTCATTGAAAAGCTATCATATCTGACTAGCGGTGTATCTGTTCAATAGCTTTCACTGAATACATTATTCTGAAATACTCAATCTGGCTATCATAATGACATGGCTACAAAATCATATTAAAAACAAATGACATGCAAGTGTCAGTTGGAAAAATAACAATTTCCACTTCAGCCTCCAGAAACAGACAAGAAATAAGAGACCCTCTTGAATCATGAACCTTTTCTGTCACAAGGAAGTTAAGCTCCAGGGAGCTTGTCTTGGAATAAAAGTGTGTGAAGTTAAACTCCAGACCTTAACCATATTTTTCTTATAAATGGAGTCCATGTAAATTCTACTTCACCACAGAAGCTCCATGAGACATTGGTCAGCTTTCAGGGGTTGGAAAGATATTTATTCATCTTATATGTTACACACACAAAAAAGGAAAAATATGCTTTCTAATGTCCTTTAGCAAACATTGAGCCTCATAGCATGACTTCTAATTGAAGGCATCTAGAAGAAGAAATACAAATATTAATCCCAGTAGAGCTGCTCTAAGCAAGTCCATTAACACCCTGAGCCTCATATTTCCTTGACCAAAAAAAAGGAATTATCCAGGTATAAATTATTTATGTAGCTAGAGGCTAGAGCAATCCCAAGTGCTTAAATGACACATGGGATGAGTTGCAAGGACTTCACAGACCTCCTAAGCCATGCTGGAGGCACTTTTCTGCTAGTGGGACTTAGCTCCCAGCTGGGATGGTGCTCACCAAGGCAGAAGCTATGGGTGGGGTTCAGATGTTTATATTGGGGGTGGGGCTGAAGATAAATTTTTCTGAGCAGAGGAAGGACTGGAGTGGGACCATTGCAAGCAGAAGGTTTCCCTTTGACTACTTTAAAGAGAACACACCCTTCAGGACCACAGGAAAAATTTTTCCTCCATTCCTCCTTTAGCTAGACATGGGAAGGAACCTCTCAAAATCAAACTTAAAGTGTTTGGGGTTAATCACACCATGGCCAACAATCAAGTAACATCATACCACTTCATCAGTAAGAACTAATGTAGTAAATCCAATTAAAACTTCATATTAACAGCATACTTAGGAGGTTGAGGGAAGGAAAATATATATGACAAAAATTAATTTCTTTTTGAATTATACTATTTTGAGGTTGTTTTGTATTTTTAAGTTGATTAGTTTTTCCTTAGCACAAATGAATCCTAGAGAGTAAATAATTCTTACTGTTTTCTCAGAAAAGAACTGAAGTTACTATTTTTCTCAGCCATTATCTAGAACATGTTAAGTTTTATAGCAGACTACCTAGAAATACAACCTAGAAACTAAAGGAACACAAACTCCAGCCTTCTTTTTTGTTTTCCCTACAAATACACCCTAGGGCCTCAAAATTACTCTCCTTAAGGCTTCTTCCAGGCTGCAATAATGGAGGCATTTCAAAGGAAAAATAGCACAATATGGTCCTAGCATTTGTATTAAGCATATACACTAGCAGGAATGTTAAAACACACTGGACTGAATCAATTTGAAGCTTCCTGTGAATCAGATGTGATACTGTCTGTCACAGAAATTAACTTAGTGACCATTAATGCCTATACTCTGTAGAACTCACTCAGGTTTAGCTGTGCAACCCACTCCACCTACCAACCCACACAATTCACAAACTGAGGGTCCATCCCATATCACTTTTTTCCCTATCAGCTGGTACAAGGACAGTCTTCTCACTTAGGCAAGGATAAATATGTTCAGTTTAAAGATAAAGACTATATGGCAGAATGACTTCTGTGTTTTCACTTTATTTCATGTTTAGCTACTCTAAAAATTGACTAATTATGTTTTATTACAAGATGAAAATATATTTATTTAATTTAATAGATAGGAGAAACATTTCTCTTAGAAAGTGAACTATATTTGTTTGGATGCTTTCTGTAATAAATTTCAGGGTTAGAATGAGACATACCGGGGCATTGAGGTAAGGGCACAAATGCTTGGGGTGGGGGGATAATGCCATCTGGGATTTAGAAATAGAGGAAATAGAGCATGGACATGAAGCCACTCCAATGTGTAAGTCCTGCAGGACATGGCATGGTGTCTTCCTGGTACAGGGAAAACTCAATGGAAGGCTCAATGGTGCACACGCCTGCAGGAGCTGCACTTTACAACCAACTTGATATGAGGCAGACTGAAGTGGTCAAAGAGGTAGGAAGCCTCCAGGCAGGAAGATTTGGGAAATTTGAAGAAAACATCCTTAGAGAGCTCTGAGCTCTCAGAGGTTGTGCAAATGGGGCTCAGAGAAGGGGAAAGCTCTATATGACAGCCATTGTATATGACCTTGATACCAGAACAACCAATATAGGTAATTCACTTCAACTGGAAAGTCAATCAATCAATTAGGAGAAAAGAGTGGTAGGAAAGGGGTTTGATAGAGTTTGCTTTTCTCTTTATAATCTTTTTTTGAATCAATCAAATTGTACAGAGCATATGCCAGGAATGAGGGAAAATAACTTGTTCAGGTTACAAATCTTTTGTCTTATTTGATAGGCACCACAGTCCTGTGAAGTAGAAATTGTCATCATTCCCTTTTTGGAGGGCACACCATTGCACAAAGATTAGGATATAGATCTAGAACTCAAAACTTGTATTCTGGATGCTTTCTTCCTTCATACTGGCTGCCATCACCATGGAGACCCAACAACATTTTCCTCTCTCTTCCTCCCCCCAGCTTGAGTGCACATAGTTGGTTTGGATTTGGGTCCCCAAGTAATTTAATTTCTTATGCTGAGCAACTTTTACCCTGCCTTTTATGTCTATTTTCTCTGACAATTCCATGCTAATGATTTGAGATGGTGAAATCACATCACCTGCAAATTTTAGCTTCTCAATTCAGATTTTCAAGAAATCAGGTTTGAGAAAGGATGAAATGAAACTCTGTTCCCAGTGTCATTTTTCTAGAATACCAATATAATCACATACCTACTTTGCCTTCAACCAGTTGTGGGAGAATAACAATAATAACAATTAGTAGTCATATACAGGTCCAGCACAGATAATACCCTTTTTATTACAAGATCATAAGCATGTAATTATGTAACATAACAATATCATACTCAAGCACCCTATATGACATGTTAAGTGACATGTTCAAATTGCTGTCTATCTCATGTGAGACATTCATGTACCCTACCAACCGTACTCAAAACAGGCATTACTTCTACTGGACCCTGTACATATCGTATTGTCTATTAATCATCCTTATGTTAGAGACATTACATTATCCAGGTCTTTGGTTTGTCAAATTTTTCTCTCTCCCCTAGAATGAGGCTGCTACATAGCAGTTGCTAAGTGAATAAGTGAGTCATAGAATGAATACATGAATATATTTTTTCATCTTCACAAAACCACACAAAGATTTGTCATTTTTATTTTAAAGATGAACATGAAAGTCTAAAAAGAGTAATATTTTGCACTCAGTAGCTGGGAGATAATAGGACAAGAATCAAAGCTGAATCAGTCTTCAAATTTCAGACTCCTTCTGCTTCCTTACACTGACTCTCATCTATAACATTCTAGGCCCCTTAAAATTTAGATAACCCACCTCACCAGCCTCAGGCTTCATCACTCCACAAACTCCAGTCACCCACTTGCTCAAAATACTCCAAAATTTTTCATTCCTTCTTTCCTTTTGATGTGCTGTCCAATTTCCTGAAATACCCCTTCTCTTCCTTTCCCTTCAAATGTGTCTGGTAAAATCCAGCTCCAACCTCATTTGCTGAGTAAGCACCTTCACCCTATCTCCCCACGCTCACTCCAACTTAGGGGTTTCTTAGTATACACAAGTTTTGTTTTTTAAACTGTTTATTTGTCATAAACTATGAGCCAGTATTCCTATCTTGATAAATTGTGAAATTAATCTTCTATCCTTCTTTATTCCTGAGTTCCCTCTTCCCTTCTCTATTAAGGCTGCAACTTCCTAGACACTAAAGGAAGGCCAAATATGGAACAGCAGGTAACACTGTAAAAATAAAGGAAAAAATTTTAAAAGCTGACTGCAGTTGTAATACTGCTGCACACACACAAACACTGCTTTGGGAAGGAAGGAAAGGAGGAAGGAAGCAAGGAAGCAAGGAAGGAAGAGGTGGAGGGAGGGAAGGTGTACCTAATGGTATGTAATCAAAACCCTAATGGTATTTACTGATCTGAAGCCTCATTGAATTACCCAGGACTAAGACAATTATCCCCTTTGCATTCCAGAATCAACTACAATGTCCTGGTGTAAAGTGAATGACCAATATATATATGCTGTATTGAACTGGACTGACATTGCATACAAAATATTTATCGATATCAGATTATTGAAAATTGATAATGTATCAACAGTGGAAAATATTTAAAATTATTAGTTACCAAAAAATTAAATTGATGTGAGGCTGGAATTTAAAAACATCTTGTTTACTCTAGTGATATGAAAATTCAACATGAAATTACTAGTAGGTTAATGAGACTGATAAGTAATTGGAAAAAATAAAACTTGAACAAAAATTAAAATTAAAAAAAAAGTTCAAAGATTAAAAAGTAGGATAAAACTTGGTGTGAAAAAATACCTAACAATAAGTACAAATTTACAAATTTGTCCTTAACTGTTGTGAAGAAAGTGATAGATATGAAAAAACTTATGTGGTGATAATGGAACTCTTCTTCAGCCAAACTTTCTTAATAAAAAAAATGAGACAAATCAATAATTCAAGTTTTTTATGGGAAGAGGTGATGGAGATTAAAATGTCATATTTAAGAGAAACAAGATTTTTAATTCAAAACTGTACCTGAAATTCCATGATTCCTTTCAGGGAATGGAGCAAGTCTTTTATGTTTTGGATATATGAGTGGCCAGTCCTGCCTATGGCATGTCAGGAAATGGGCCAAACCCACCTTCAGTGTCATTTTCAGCCCTGAGCCACTGTCATACTTTGGATTACATTAACTCAGGGCCAATCTACTTCTCATGCAAGCAGAATCCTATGTGCACAGCGTGCTTCTCTCCCAAGCAATACACTTGGTCTGTATTCATTTTAGTCTAAATATATTTATCTGACTCTAGATAATGAAAGTGTTTCTCTTCCACCAAATAAATAAAAACATAGTGCTGGTGTTTAAGGAGTTTATTACCTGGATGTACAGTGAGAAGAGACTGGCTTCATGCTATTGTGCTTTCTGTGAATGTTGAGAATGGTATTAATTTCTTACTTTGTTTATGTGTCACTTCACATCCCCTAATCACACTTGCTCATCTTTTCTTTCTCACCCTTCCCACAACCTTTCATCAAGAGTGCATAAAACCCCTACATCTAGTTTTTATGTGTGCTTCTGTCCACCCACATGACATTTTTGCTTTCTCCAAGGGAGCCTCTCCAACTGTCTGAAGCAAGAGTAGCAATAAGAAGATTTACGTGCAGTCCTGAGACCATGAGCACTTTTCCCTTTGCCCTTTCACCTACCACCAGTCCAGGGTGCTCAAAACCTCAGGCACAACCACCTATGGACAGCCCCATTTGCTATTGCTCCTTCTCTGGTTCTCTCTTCAGCTTTGTGTTAAAACATACTAATTCATGTGTTTCCCTCATGATCAGCTCAAGCACCGCCTTTGGAAGTCATCTCTCAAACTCCTGATGCTGAAGCACTTCCTTGGCTGTGTTCCTACAGGCCTGTACAGACCTCTGTGTACTCACAGCACTTGAACTACTTGGTTACAAGTCTTTCTTCCTCCCCTAAAAAAAAATGCAAGTACCTAGAGGCAGAGGCTTTGTGCTATTAGTTCCTGTATCCTCAGGGACTTAACACAGAGGAAAGTCCTGAAATAAACACAAGAAGCAGAATTCCATGTCAATCGTGAAGAACTCCCATTTTGTTACTCTTCTAAGAAGTATTTGATTAAGGAAACCTAGATGAAATGAATTGCTATAGCCCATTTCCTTAAATGAGAAGTCCAGAAAGTCTGTTACTTTCTAGTCACAGGATACCTAAATTAACAAATCCTTCATCTCTATATTGCAGAAATGAGGAATGTTCATGACAGCCTTTAAATGTACTAAAAACTCTAAGTTTTACTGATAGTTTTGCTATGTTCTAATATTTTTATTCTTTGACTCCTATCATAACACATTTAGCTTTTTTTACCATATGTACCATTTCCTAGCTACAAGTGAAGAAAACCATGTCAACCAAGGTTCGAGCAGAACACAGGTGGTATGCTCAAATCAGGTAACTAAAGAGAATGTAATGAAGAGACTATATTCAATGGTATTTTCTGTCTTATAAAAAGGTGCCAAGCATAGTGAAGAACCCAGGGCTATCAACAGTGCAGGGCCAGCAGCACCCCTCCTGTCTCCTCCTGTCCTCTGATCTCCTGCTAGCACCTCCCATTAATCAAGTTCATCCAGAAATCTAAAGGCAGAAAAGCACCTTAATTCAGCCCATATGGGGCAGTCTCCCAATGCACACAGGGTGGCTGGTGATCTACAGGAGCAAATGGAAAATATCCAACACCATGCCCGATCCCCAGTGAGACCAGGAAATGCAGAGACATGGACTGTCCATGGGAATTAGCTTAGTAACTATACAAGTAATATCGAGTTTGATTTAGTCATTATAGAGACCGCTCACCTGGTATTCTGTTTATAAGTCAATTATAGCAATTGTTAGTCTGCCTAGTGTTAATGATGTATGTATCTATATGTATCCTCTTCACTGGTTGGTGGTCCTCATAACTGGCCTCATGTCAGAATCTTCTGGACAGTCCCATTCACACCCACTGGGTCCAAATCTCCAAGAGCAGCACTTCAACAAGTAATTTTTCCAAAGAACTTCAGGTCATTTAGATGGGTATAATGGCTGATAACCACCCCTGTAAGCTCTCAGAATTTAATTCATATTAATTCATTTTGACAACAGAATGCTTGACAGAATGCATTGAGGATCTGCCTAGTAAGACTTAAAACCTATGGTTGTACCAAGCTAAAACATAATATGTAATTGAGCATTTTCAACAGAAAAGATAATTGAGTTCAATAACTGATTCACTTCACCAAGAAATAAGACTCCCAAGCAGGGATGACCAGTGCCTTTGTGCTGAATTACCAGCAGCCTTCATAACATCCCAAAGTACCTTCCCATCCCAGGACTCTGAGCATAATGAGAAAAGGATGCATGTGCAGTACTTTGATTGCCCAAACTTTTGAACTTTGTTTTAAGAGACAAGCTCATGTAACTGAATTTCAGGTTACAAGATGGGGGCTGGAGGAGCCATTCCTTTTCTGAAGAATAACAACCACCAACTAGTGTTTTAGAATATTAACTGTGCTAGGCACCTGGTCAAGTCCCTATAAACCTTATCACAACTTTCTAACTGATACATGTTATTAAGCTGATAGCACAAGAATGTTGAAAAGTGGATGGTACATCTTCTCAAACATTCAGTCTAATCAATGAATGCTTTACAGAGGTCCTCATAGGAGAAAACAAGACTTTCCTTTCCTGGTCTACAGGGCCTGCAGAGGTGAGTTATGCCTCAAACACAAATCAGTCCCAATCCTGTCCAAGGAGCATTTCTTGACCTGGTCCCTCCCTCACTGCAGCCACCATTTAGGCTCAGATAAAAATTCAGACCATTTTAAGTCCTATGAAGAAAACCTATTGAGCAATGAACTATGGTCTTAGAAAGGATCCGAAAATTGTGACAAAAGATGTCAAAATTTTCTAATTCTTCTTCTCATTACAAGGAAGGAGGAGCACAAGAGCTTAATTTGAACTTTTAAAATGTGCCTTGAGGTATTGACCAGCCAAGCAGGGCCCTTCTGACCTGAGAGGATAGGAAGGCAAAGCAAAAACCTAATGGTCTGATGCTGAGATTCTGTTGGTTTGTGCCTCTTGTTCAGTTCACCCTGCCAGGCTTTTTCTTTCTATTGATTCTTCATTGCAGAGCATCTGTAATGGTGCCCTTTTCCTGGAACAAAGTGAAGAAGTCCCCTCTGACCTTTGATAAGCTGGCTGCCAAATTTGGTCTACCAGATTAAATGGCAAGAAAGTAAGGAGGGGGTGGGGCGTGGAGAAACACAAACCACTGTGTAAAAATCAAAGTGAAAAAGTAAGTATATTTGGCTTTAAGCTTGGAAATAAAAGTGAATGTGTGATCACTCAATGTGGGATACAACAAATTTGACAGTCTAATGGCTTTCTAATATCTACTGATTGGACTGACCAAAGACTATGGAAACCTATTTTGGACCTGAAGGGGTGTGGGTGTTGGGGGAGAGGAAGAGGGCAAGAAAAGTCAATTACTTCTAGGCAAACTGCCCAATAAGCTTAAAGTATAAATACAAGGCAAAAAATAGATGCACAACCATTTTATCTTTCCAATCAGAGTTTCAAAACCACATCCCCTACTTCCTTTAAAAAAGTCTGTGCCGGATACATTCCTCTTCAAAACACAGGACTGCACATTTGCATAAGGAAAATAAACTTGTTAAGAAAGCCACAGATATAGAGCTTCAGGGATCACTATGTTAACTCAAATGAAATGTCAGATATTAGATAAGAAATATTCCCTAGTAAATTTATAGGTATATGGAGAAAAATTATAAGAATGGCAGTTTTTGAGCTCTGGCATTAAGTGATATTTATATTGGAACAACAAAAACAATGTAGCTAACAAGTCATTTAGCAACAACTCATTTGGCAAGAACCTTTCTGGTCCTGTTATCTCACCTATAGCATAGGAATAAGAAGGGTACCTGTTTCATGGGTCACAATGGAGGGGTTAAAAAGATGTGAGCATACCTAGAAACGATTGGCTCATCATAAGCACTACAGAAATGTTTGTTTTCATTCATATTGTTGTTATTGTAAATCCCCTCCCAGTACTGGGATAAAAATTTGTTAATGGCCAACCCTTGATCAGCTTTCAACATCAGGTTAGTATAAGAGCACAAAGCAAGTTTTTCTTGTCAGAATCACCACCCAGACACAATAAAAAGAATTTTTCTTCCACTTCAACAACATCCTGAAAGAGAATATGTCCTGCCACCCAGTTCCATAATGGGTAGACCAGTGTATTTTTTTCCCCATGCTATTAGTGAAATATAGGCAGTATTCCAATAAAGTACTCTTTGGATAGTGTGGCTAATGAGGTCTTTGTTGCAGGCTTATCACTCAGAGAGGTGACTTAAAAGGCAGTTTTCAACAGATTAACTGGTACCTTGACTATAGAAAGAGATTTCAGGATGGAGATTAACAGAGTATATTCTGGTCCAGGATCAAAAACACATCATTTCAAGTAAAGGAAAGAATTGGAAATAACAACAGGAAAATGGTTAAAATATTAAGAAAAATCTGCATTATGGAATACTGTTTATCCATTTGAAATCATGTTGATAAATGTAATAAATCATAATAATAAATCATAAAAGAATGACAGAAAATTACAAAAATTGTATAGCATATGATTTAATTTTATTAACATGTCATGGAAAGTGATATCAAAATATTCATTTGATAAAAACTTGAATAAGGGGAAATAAAAATAATAGCAGTAGTCATCAGTAGTACAATTATAAATGATTTGTATTCTGTATTACAGATTTTAGTCTGTTTATATATTTTCTAAAATGAACATAGATTACTTTTTTAACCACACAAAAATATTACTATTACACTTTTTTTGAATTCTCAGAAAAAACCTGTTCTTTTCATGACCAAGAATAAACTCAACTGGACAGAGCAATATGGATTCAACTTGGAACCTTGAAAAAATGTGAACAAAAGGGATTACATAAAACCAGGAAAGAGATTCATACATGAGGTTCAGTCCTTGCCTTTTAGTAATTGATCCTATGTAATTAGGGTTGGAACTGAGAAAATTATGCTGCATTTTCCAGCCTCACAATACCCACATACCTATCCTTTGAGCAAGTAGCAGATCTTACATTTTCTCTTGCCTTTCCCTGTTAAAACCTATTCACAGAAATAATTGTTTTAATGTGTGTCTAAGATATACATTAAAACCACAGCATTCTTACTTACCCTAAACTTGGGCCTGAGGAGCCCACAAGCTTACAATATAGAAAGTGTCTGAGGTCAGAGCCATTTGGTTTCCAGATTTTCAAACTCTATCATTTCTGGAAACATTCTAGTTTCAGTAGCTTTACTTACCAGTGATACATAGGAAAAATAATAAAGAGTAAATTGTGAGGTAACCTAAAGGAAAACAGTGTCATTTCTCGGTGTTCTATAAGTGACTTGCCACTTCCAGAAATGCCATGTCCCCTGAATAAACCAGGGCTGCCATTTGGGGGCAATAGCCCAACACCCTCACCCACCCAATAAAGCTAGTTTATAACCAAACCCTCCACAGCAAAAACTGTTGATCCAATAGGAAGATCTTGAAACAGTCCTAAAATCACTACATTTTAATGAACAAATAATAATTGAATATGGTTTAATCTAAAGACTTCAGATAAATTCAGCAGGAAAGAAAAAGATTTGTTTTGATGATGTATCAGAAGATTATGTCGACTTAAGTTTGGGGCAACAGATATTTTCTTCTATAAAATTTTCCCTTTACTGATTCTGAGAAGATACCAAATAATGGATTTCTCACAGTATCAACTCTATTCACTCAATATCTTAAACTGCCTTAAAGATAACTTAAAGCTTTAAAATCTTGAGGGTTACAAGACTAAATAAAAGTCTTTTTTCTGATTGTAAGTACCATTAAAGTAAATAATACATCATTTTTGTTTACTCTATATACTCAGCACCTGGCACAAAACCTAGCACATTATAAACACTCAATAAATGGGTATTAAGTGGTGGAATATTAAATGTACAGTGTGTAAGTCTAGTGGATCAAAGGGTTAAAGAATTCAACACTTCTACTTTTATAATTCATAAGTTCTTTTGTGTTCAACCTTTCACATGCATGTAACAGTTAACCCTCCTCAACCACTGGGGTAACCATGTATTATTCAAAATTTACAGTTGAAAAAATCTGTGGCAAAGTGCCTTTCATAAAGTCACATAGAGAAAAAGTTACATTAGTAGGATTGAAACCCAGGCCTTTGACTCCAAGTTGATGACTTTTCTACTATTTTACAGGCCTTCATGTGTAAAGAAATTGCATTTTCTTAAAGACCTAGTGTCAAAATACAGAAAGAAGCAGACAGTAAGTACCTGTAGGTAACAGCAACATTCCAGCAACACTCCAAATCAATTATTTCTATAGAGGCTCAGAAGCCCTGACGTTGACCTTCTGAAAACAGACACCTCACCCTCTCTTTCTCCCTCCATTCCCATACATACATACATACATACATATAAACATACATTTTTTAAAAAATATCAGATACCCCAACCCTTCCTACCTAACTCCATCTGTTCCTTTGCTTCTCTTAATAATGTGAAGACATTCATTTTCAATTTTTCTGCCTAGATTCTAAACAGGAAAGAAAAACAGGAGTTGGATGAAAAGATCATTATTCTACATAAATTATAAAATATCTTTAAACATTGCCTGAGATCATCTTCCAGTTCTCATAAAACCATCTCTTCTTTGTAAACATTAGTCTGCAAATTTAGAAGCACTTAATAAAACGTCACGGGAAGCACCACAAGGATGGCTTGACTGAAAACTGTCTCAGGGGCTCTATCAGTGCTTCTGAAGGCTCTGAAGCCATCCACCAGAAGGCAGTCCCAGGCCCAGGTTGTGTAAACTGCCACATGGCCTCACACTTGGGGGTGGTGGGGGCTCTGCTCTGGTCTCCACCCACTGCCCATGCTCAGCCCTCCACAGAGGGACTTCTGTCCATGCCAAGGAGGCACTGGATGTGTGCTTCTGAGAGGGAGCAAGACTCTAAAGTCTGCTGTGTGAAGTAAGTTAAAATGCTGCTAATTGTGGAGATTCACAGAGGAGCAGCCATGCCTTTCCCCCTGTAGGTCACAAATAAAAGTATGAATCTAATCAGCCCTGGAATTGAAGTCTAGACATTGGCCTACATCTTTCTCCTGGGTCCAATGAGAAAGAGAAAAAAAAATCTTCCTTCCCATAACAGGAGATACAAGCTACTTACAAAGAACAATGCTCTAACTCCAGGTTTTGGAATCACAGCATGTTTGAACTAGGTGACTTTCATTTTAAAAGTGAGGAAATTGATCCTCGGAGAGGCATAGGGACTTGCTCCAGGTCAGAACTAAATTAGAACACAGGTCAGTGTCAACTTGGCACCCTATTCACTCCATCCCACATCTTTGCTCTGCTTCCACTTTAAAATTAATTCAATATGTAATTAAAGATATTTCTGAATAATATAGAAAGCATAACACTAGAGAAGATGATCTTATTCACACAAAATGAGAATGAAAAAGACATGGGAAAGAAACAGGCATATCCTGTTGTATAGTTAATAAAAATTAATAACCTCAACATGAACCCACTTTCACATAATCCGTGAATCCTAAATCAGGATATCAACCAATTCCGAAGATTTGATCTAAAAAGCCTGAAACAACCTGCAGCAGATTAAGGGAGAGATAGAGATGAATTGGTCTCCTTTTCCCTTTACTTGCCTCCATGACTTCTAAAAATAATATTTAAGCCCATCTGTTCAGTAAGGCCTTTAGTTTATTTGTAGTTAGTTGAAGGAGAAGACTATAAATTAAACTCAGATGCTGAGAGGGAGAAATGTCAATCCTTCCAAATTCAACATTGAAAAGACTTGTTTTCATGCTGAATGAAAGACCATGGGGGCAATGAAGCTTTACCCCAGTATTCCCTCTCAACTCCAAGGATGAAGGACTAGAAAAAAGGGGACTTGTCCTAATATGGTTCACATTCTCTAAGCCAGCAAGCCAACCTGGGCCTCTTGTTTGGATCCCCAATGCACCTGAACAGTGGTAGATCTTCTGAGAAGTGGTTCAGTGTCTCAGGCACCACAAGGCTCTGGTCTGGGCATGGTGTGTGGCTGAGGTGAAGTAGCCAAAGGAGAGGGACCATGGTGCCCTTTGTCCAGCCAAGCCTACCCACCAAACAGACCCCTTGGGCTTCAGGCACTACATTTCAGTCCTGCCATCAAATACCATTTCATCGGCTTCTGCAATATTTGCTTGGTTTTGAATGCTGAACCCTCTCCAAAATGGAGGAGGTCCAAAGCAGCAACATGGGAGCCTGAATCCTGAGGTCCAGACCTGCTCTGCCTGACAAGGGATGGGCAACCTAAGACATGCACCTCAATGTTTCTGTGTTTCAATTTCTTCATCAATAAAATGCAGAAACTTTCCTGAACCATCCACGTGGCTATTTCCAGTTCTTTTCAGCAAGGATTTTCAAGGAAAAAGGAAGTGGGCTACCTTTAAAATATAACTTCTCAAATACATGCTTTCTTTCCTGTTCTTTGCCCTCCCCTCAACACCTCTTGTTCTCCTAAAGAAGTACATCTGAAAACTTGGGGAGAGGATGACTTTAGGAAAGAGGCAGGGGCAGTGTGTCACCTATATAACTCAGGAAGAACAAACTGACATAAGAAGCATCCCTCTCTTGTGTTTCCTGTTGCCAGTCACTACCAGCAAAATTGAAAACTTGCTTCTGTCTACCCTCTACTCCCCGCCCCAGGAGATGGAAGCTGGAGGCAGATTTTGCCTGCTTTGTTTAAGAAAAATTTAAACACCTCAAGTCAACAACATGTTTCTGAAAGGACACTGTCAGACAAAAATAGCTTAATGTGTTAAGTCTGTCTCCAACACAGGACATTTCTTTTATATGTGAGGCAATTTCACCTTTTCTTGGAAATAGTTCTCTCCCCATTTTCTGTGAACTGGTGTCAGCACACTGCATCCTGTGGGCCAAATCCTTCCCCCAGGCCAAGAATGGCCTTCACATTTTTAAATCACTGGGGAGAAGTCAAATGAAGACTATTTCATAAAACATGAAAATTATATGAAAGTCAAATTTCAGTGTCCATATATAAATTTTTATGGTCGTACAGCCAGACTCATTCTTGAAAACATTGTCTACAGCTGCTTTGTGCTACAATAGCAGAATAGAGCAGTTGCAACAGAGCCTGTGTGATGCACAGGGCCTGTAGTATTTAGTGTCCAACATTCACAGAAGAAGTGTGCCGATCCCAGACCTAGAGGGATCAAGTCTAGAATTTAGTATAGAGCCAGCACTGAGCTGGGAGACCTCTGACAAAAAAAAAAGACAAACAGAGTTTGACTAGAACTGGTTTCCAGTGTGAGGAGAGCAGCAGAAAGACAGCCAGCCCACCACCAAATGGCATATGTCATCTTCATGAGACCTTTCCTCTCTGCTAATTAGTTTCATCCCAAATCCACGTCAGTCCATTTTAACATAAATAAGTTATCTTTATTCTTATAGAATGAGCACTGTTGTTTACCCATTAGAAAGATTATTTTGTTATTAAAATACTTATTTTTGCCCTGTCTGGTATAGCTCAGTAGATTGAGCTTGGGCCCATAAACCAAAGGGTCACAGGTTTGATTCCCAGTCAGGGCACATGCCTGGGTTGTGAGCCAGGTCCCCAGTGGGAGGTGTGTGAGAGGCAACCACACATTGATGTTTCTCTCCCTCTCTTTCTCCCTTACTTACCCTCTTTCTAAAATAAATAAATAAAATCTTTAAAAAATAAATAAAATGAAATGAAATAAAATAAAATACTTGATTTTACTTAGAAATACTGTTTTGTGGTAGATGAGTATTCCTAGGTCAGAAATAGTTTGCCCACTTGGCTGCTTTCTGAAGACATCTGTAAACTTCTCTGTTTTGCCCTTATTTAAAATGCTACATGTTGGTAACAAAGGGAAAATGCAAGACTTCTATTTCTTACCTGATGGTCTTACATGAAGACTATTTTAATTAGTCTTTTTAAAATTAAAATACACTAATTATATTATAAAAATTAACTAATTAAACAAATGCTTGTATAGTTTAATTCGGTAAACTTACTTCTAGAAATTTATTTAAAGGAAACAGTTTTATTCTTGATCAATTTATTTACTAATTATTGCATTATTTATTATTAACCTACTTTTGCCCACCCTTGTGATAATATGAGAGTATTATTTTAAAAAGGTAACAATGTTCACATGTAGGTGGTAAAATTAAGGGTGACCTTTTACTCTTCCTATGTTTCTTTATTTTCCAATTTTCTATTGTCTTCTTACAAAGTAATAAATGTTCTTTATAAAATTGCCAAATATTAAAAAGTTCAGAAAATTAAAAAACATTTCCTCCACTCTCTACTTTGAATTCCATTTCTCACAAGTATTAATTATTAACTTTCAGTGTGTATTTTTCCAAATCAGTTTCTTTTTTACAAAAGTAAGAACATATTATTGACAATGTTCTGTAACTTGTCATTTTAAAAAATATTATATAGTTCTTTTATTTCTGGTCACATTGAAAAATAACTGACATATATCACTGTGTAAGTTTAAGGTATACATTATGATGGTTTGATTTACATGTATTGTGAAATGATTACCACAATATGTGTGATCAACACCCACCATCTCATATTGATACAATTTTTAAAAAAAGAAAATTATTTCTCTTTGTGATGATCACTTGTAAGATCTATCCACTTAATAACTTTCCCATATGTCACACAGTAGTGTTACCTACATATATGACATATATGTCCAAATTTTTTCATAAAATTAAATATCTGTTTCTTTACTACTGTAATCAGATGATTTTTCCGAGCAATGAACTACATTTTTAAAAAAATTATTTTATTGTTAATTTACAGTGTAACTTGTCATTTTAAGTAGACAATCTATCTGTTATGTCACTACATACATATGTATTGTATATCTCTTCTTTAAAATACTACATAGTTTCTATAGTTACCATGTTTTATGTAAGCACCCCCTAGACTGGACTTTAGGTTTCAGGCCTGTATTCAATAATCTTACACCCATCTTTGCTTATTTGTGCCAGTATTACTATAGGTTAACATCCTTCTGGAAAATAAAAAGGGCATACTTAAAATTTTGATAGATCATACCCAACTTTCCTCCAAAAATGTTGAAAAACATATATTCCACATACAAGCTCCTTGTCACACGTACTTTCAGCAACCAAATCAGTTCATTTATTTTGCCACTTATTTTTCAAGAGGTGAGGTGTAGAATATTGTTAGCATTTTAATTTATATTTTTATCATTAATTAGAATAATTTTCTTTTTCTATGACTTAGTGGTAATTTGTGCTTCTTTTGTAAAGTGTAGATATATATATAATTGTCTATATTTTGTAGGCTATTCATCTTTTATTCCAGCTGAATTGTTATACCATCTTATATTTTATAGAGAGCAAATCTTTGCTAGTTAAATAAGTTATATATGTTTCTGTAGGTATATCATTTTTCTTTATACTTTATTTATGATTTCTTTCACCATAAAAAAAACTCTTAATATTTTTACATTAAGAACATTAAAGGTATTTTTAAATGAGTCAATGTAAAGCTTCCAATAGGCATGGATAAGATGGAAAGTTGAGCTATCAATACATTGACCATCTTTTCCTCCCTGTCCTGTAAATGAACTTGCAGTTTGCTCTTCAGGGAAGATTTAAAAGTTTAGACTTGGAAGAGAGTTTTCATAATTATTCAAAAGGAATAAAGCTTTTAATTGAATATATCATTGCCCTAAATCCACAATCACTTGATTGTCTTGCTAAAACAATTGATGTTTCAAATAATTGCCCTTTTTGAGTGAGTTTTCCTTCCATTTGAATTCTTTTAAAAAGACATGTAATTAATTATCACAAAAATATTAATGTAATAGAGTCAAATGTCATTGAAATTAAAGTGATGATTTAGATGATCTAGCTGGCTGGAACTTTTAACCAGTTTCCACCATAAATGCCAAGGATAGCAGCATTTTAAAAATCTGTCCTGCCCAGTGAGAATTTCAACTTATACCATGTCAAAGGTGTGTGCTTATATATCATGATGCCCCCTTTAATTTTTGTCTAGGGTCATTGTTCACCTCAAATTTCACTTGTGTAGTGCTCCAACAAGTGCCCTGGGAACCCCAGGGTCATACAAAGGTGAGTAGAGAAGGCAAACTTAACTTCAGGTGGCCATAGTGAACTCAAGAGTTCACTAGGAATGGGATGGCCTTCCATCTGGAAATGCAATTTTGGAAAATATATAATGGTCATGGCATTCCCAGTGGTCTAGGAGTACCATAGAGTATGGGTTTCATTCAGACTCTTCACAAACCTCCCCAAAGCTAAGTGGAACCCTTACCTTAGGTTAGGTTCATCCTATGCAAGTCCATTTTTGGCTCCTCCCAACTGAGCCAACCAAACCCTTTCCTGACCTTCCCTAAGCCTCAAGAAAATTCCTAGTGACTTCTAGATCCCTCTAAAGACTGGAAACTTGGTCAAGTCTACCCTGAGGCTCTGGGAGCAGCTGCACATATTGCCCTATGAACCCCCTGTGGCCCCAGGACCCCACTCAGAAACCCTGAAAATTAAAACCACAATGAGATATCATCTCACACCTGTCAGAATGGCTATCATCAATAAATCAACAAACAACAAGTGCTGGCCAGAATGTGGACAAAGGGGAAACTTTTGCCTTATTGGTGGGAATGCAGATTGGTGCAGCCACTGTGGAAAGTAGTATTGAGATATCTCAAAAAATTATGAATGAGTCTGGCTTTCGACACAGCAATTCCACTTCTGGGAATATATCCAAAGGAACCCAAAACACTAATTCAAAAGATCATAAGCACTTCTATATTCATTGCAGTGTTATTTACAATTTCCAAGATACAGAAGCTGTCCAAATGTCCATCAGTAGGTGAGTGGCTAAAACAACTATGGGACATCTATGGGACACTTACACAATGGAATACTACTCAGCCATAAAGAAATAAGAAAAATTTTACCTTTTGTGACAATATGGATGGACCTGGAGAACATTAGGCTAAGTGAAACAAGCCAGTCAGAGAAAGAAAAATACCATATGATTTCACTCATATGAGGAATCTAATGAACAAACTGAACAGGCAAAATAGTGACAGACTCATAGATACATAGCAGCATGACAGCTAAGGGGGAAGTGGGAGGTGAGGGGGTAGAGGGATTGAGAAAAAAAGGAAAAAGGACTCATGGACATGGACAATAAGGTGATTGAAGGGAGGAGAGGAGTATAAGAAGACTAAATGGTAATAAAAATACAATAAAAAAAGAAAAGATGGAATTGGTTTTGCTAAAGTTGTCGAAAAGTGTTAAAATGTCTATTTTTAGCAAATCCTCTCTTCCTTATACCATTTTATATAAGAAACCATCAATTCTAAAGCACATCATTTTTATGTACCAGTAAAAAAAAACACCTGCCAAAATATTAACATAAAAAATTAAAAATATATTATAGAGCTGTTGAAATTTTTTAAATTAAATATGTATATTAGAAACACTGTACTATAATTATAATACCATATTTTTTGTACCATAAGACACACATAGGTTTTAGAGGAGGAAAATTGGAAAAAAATTTTGAAGCAAAAAATGTGGTAAAATATTTAATAACATAATATTTCACCAATGTAAATGGAAAGTTACATTTGGACTATAAGATACACCCCCTTTTCCTCCCAAACTTGGGGGGGAAGTGCATCTTATAGTCCAAAAAATACGGTGTATGTGTACTATTATATATATATATATATATATATATATATATATATATATATTTCCCCCATAAAGTTCCAAAATAATGGTGATGATATTTAGTGTTTATACCCTCACAAAGAATTTCCTAGAATTTGGAAATTCCTAAGAATTTCCAAAAGTTGGGTTGGTCACTTTCTACTTAGGTCATAGTAAAAGAAATGCTACATTGATATAACCCTGAGGAAATGTTCATGTAAAGGCTCATGTGGCAGAAGGATTCTGGGATTCCAGTGCTAATTTTCTAGGACACACAAACCCTCATACTTAGCACTCTAATTATAAGCTATCAAATGTAAAACCATACCTCGACATGTTTTGAAAGTAAATAAAAAATATGGCAAGCATCTCTTTTTTTCAATGAAAGCTACAAACTTTTAAATTCTTTGAAATCCGCCCTTTGCTTTTCTTATTTCTGCCCAGTATTTTTTCTAGACTCATGGCACAAAAATGATGAAGGGATTATGGTTGTTCTATGGACTGTCTTAATAATTGTCATCCTAGAAGTTCTCAGTAAAAAAATGAAGATGTCATTTGTCTTTCACCACCTGGGTTATTTCTCTTAGCATAATGCTCTCCAGATCCATCCATGCTCTTGCAAAAGATAGGAACTCCTTCTTTCTTTCTGCTGCATTAAAAGAAGAAGAAGAAGAAGAAGAAGAAGAAGAAGAAGAAGAAGAAGAAGAAGAAGAAGAAGAAGAAGAAGAAGAAGAAGAAGAAGAAGTCGTCAATTGTTATAAAGGGATAATCACAAAAGAGTTAAGTTGTCATTTTATAGTATGCAGTCTCCATTTGGTTTAGGCCTAGCTCACATGAAACAGTGTTATTTATTTATGAGGCATTCTTTTACATTTCAAATTCTAAATGACAACAGAAGTACATTGGCATGTTGGATGAATTCTGAATAAATGGGCCTTGCAAGTCATGTTTCCATCTCTACAGACAGATCAAAATCTCTTTGATATTTAATATAAAACCTTTCAAGGGCATAAACCATGCTTTAAAAGCCTTCTAAAATTTCTAAGTATTATGGGTGGTACATTTAATTAATTTAAACATAAATTACTAAATATAAAGTCTATAGAGTATATAACCTCTCTATCCAAAATCAGAGTTGAACAATTCCATACCATCCACCATGTAGTAGAAATCTATAGTTTGCTTTCACTTCTGCCCTCTCATCTACTGAAATCAGAACCATTTGTTTGGGGGAATATCCCCTCAGATTCCTCCCCAGTGTTTCTTCCTAGTAATTGCCCCAATCCCAGTACAACTTGACCTCTGCCCAGGATGATTGGTCTGAGGCAAACCCCTGACCCAGAGAAGACCAGTGAGAGTCACTTCCTGGGGTTTGAATTACCACTGGGAAAATAGGTTCAAACCCTCCACAGTGGCAAAACTGGGAAGTGCAGTGAACTGGGGACCAGCCAAGTTTCTAGACTTGCAAATAAAGGCCACTGATCTGACATAACAGAGTTTGCCTAGAGGGAGAAGTAGAGATATGCAAAATGAAAGGAGAATCTGGGGCCATTGGAATTCCTGGTTCCAATTTCCCTGATGTCAACTGTATTTCTGATTTCCTGCAATCACACAATATTTCAGAGCTTTCGTCTCTTTGTCTGAAGTAGTTTCAGTTGTGATTTGAAGCCAAAAATGTCTTCTGGACTTGTATGTGACAAAATTGAACCATATGTTCTTTTGGTTCTAAACAGTAAGAGAGTATTGGGTTTAAATTATATGTATAATTACCTCACCACTCTATAGATATCTAGAACATTCCCAGTGAACTATAAATGTAATTAAGATTCACAGAAGAAAGTTTTAAAAGGAGTTCAGTTTTGATGTCATTCACACACTAGACCCAGGTCTAACATGACCATGTGGTCACTCGCAGATGATGGGGGTCAGAATAGCAATAGCTGTTTTAGCTGGCTGAAGATTCAGTTTGACTCTGGGACCATCCAGCTGGGTGAAGCTCAGCTGGCCTTCTCACTTCCCTAAGTTTCTGCTTCTTAATCTATAATACAAAAATCTAGAGATTTCCAAGGCAACCGTGCCAGTACATTTTACCTCCCACCCTTTTTAAAGAATTTTCTTTCCTTAAGTAGCCATTTTCTGAGAGAAGCAATAGAAAATATTTCTGGAAATATCTAAGTATACCAAACATCCATGCTGGGTTTGAAACTTTCTGAGGAAGTCTGAATTAAGTTAACTTGACACACAGAAAATGCCAGTCTCTCCAATCTCACCTTTCCTTCTGCAACAGCAGGCTCTCAGGAAGTAGCTCCAGGAAGAAAAGTCTTGTGTAAAGGCAGATGAGCTCATTAGTAGTATAAGTTGCCAGTCACAGGAAATAGTGTAGACTTCACGTTATCTGGCATGAACTTTAAAACTCTTTTTTTTTCAGCCTTTCAAGTGCTGAACAAGTACTCATAAAGTTTAATAATTAATTATCATGGACCAAAGACAAATTTCTCAGTATGGAGAGGTTCCTAAAAGGCATCTAGCTTAACTTTCTGGCCTCTTTCTGAATCCGTTCCACCCATTAGACTCCTCTAGGAAGAGAGAACTTCAGATCTTCCAAGACAGCACTGTATCTCAGAACAGTGGCCCTCTTTCTAATCACCTGACTCTAATTCTATCCCACAGGTATCAGAAGGCAGATAGATCTACTCCATTTTGATTATGAAAATGCTTCAGATGTCTAGAGGCCATGATCACCATCTTTCCCATGGCTAGCTATCACCCTTCCAAAGCTGCTCTTTACCTGACAAAATACCAGGTACTTTACCCCACATGGTCTACCTGCTCTTCAAGGGTGGGCCCCAGAACTGACTGACTGGAGAGTCCATTGCCACAGAGTCTGCTGAATGCCTGTGCCACAATTTAGCCCAATACCCAAGGGGCTGTGAGGGAGCTTCTCTCAGACATCTGGACACATCTAGCTTACATTCTGACTGCCTTTCTAGTAGTTATTATTATTATTCACAGTTTTGGCTGCAGTACCATAGGGCCCCACTGCAGGAGGATCACATGACCCATTGCACTGACACCAAGCTTCACTTTGTGACTTGGTTGCCTAGATGTATAAGAGAGGAGTGCCACTTTTGAGCAGAGGCCTTAAGAGCCCCTGTGTCGGCCACCTTCTCTCTCCCTCTACCAACTCTACCAAGAGGCAGTCAGTGCCCAGGTATGGGCTGGCCTATCAGCCTGGCCCAGAAAGAAGAGGCTGCAGAGCAGGGCTGCAGCCAAACTTCAGTGGACATATAGGGCCAGCAAGAAACTAACCTTTGTTTCTGCAAACCACTGAGGTCTGGGGACTGTATGGGGCTGTAGTGTAATTGGACCTGCTTTTTTGGGAAGTGCTTTCCTCCTACACAGTTTATATAGTTGAGAAGTGGTTGACCATGCCCTCCAGTCTTAGATATGACCTAGAATAGTTTGGCCAATGAGGACCTTCCCCACCCCACTCACTCTTGCACATAATGGTCCATATTGGGATCCCAGCAAGACCATTAAACATTGTCTCTGGGGCTTTTGTTAGAGCTAGTGGAAAAACAGGTAGTCTTGCCCTGGCTGGCGTAGCTCAGTGGATTGAGCATGGGCTGGGAACCAAAGTGTCCCAGGTTCGATTCCCAGCCAGGGTACATTCCTGGGTTGCAGGCCAGAACCCCCAGCAACCACACATTGACGTCTCTCTCTCTCTCTGTGTCTCTCTCTCTCTCTCTCTCCCTCCCTCTCTTCCCTCTCTAAAAATAAATAAATAAAATCTAAAAAAAAAAACAAAAAACAGGTAGTCTTTTCATAGGGATCACCAATTTTAAGTCTATTAGCATAGAACCACCATGCACCATCATTTGGCAAGAAACAGCTTTACCAAGAATGACAGCCACAAAGAGGAAATCTGGGCCAGGAAATGGAGAAAAAGAAGTGAGATTTGGATCCAAGGCCTTGCCATGATTGAGAAAGTGCCAATAAATGGCCCATTTTCTTTAAGATTTTGTTTTGTTTCTGAAACTTGCAAACAAAAACTATAGCTCTGACCCAAAACATTGCAAAGCAAAATACACTCTTGTCTTGTCTGACAATGTCTGGGTGGAAAGGGACTTAAAAATCAGACTTCATCTTTTCACCTGTAGACCAGACAGAAACGAATCTATTCAAAATTGATAAGAATATTCCCCATTTTTAAACTGTTCTAGGGATATGTAATAAACAGCTTGACTCAGAAGCTCATCCCAGGACTTAAAATCTTCATCATCACAAACACTTCCACTTATCAGAACCACCACTTGCCAAGTGTCTAGCACAGTTTCATCTCATTCTCTTTGATTTC
Organism: Phyllostomus discolor; assembly: GCF_004126475.2. Taxonomy (NCBI): domain Eukaryota; kingdom Metazoa; phylum Chordata; class Mammalia; order Chiroptera; family Phyllostomidae; genus Phyllostomus; species Phyllostomus discolor. Next base: position 50,457,301 of record NC_040911.2, read on the forward strand.
TTATTAGCTCAGGAAATTAGGTGCAAGGTTTTAATGAAATGTATATAATCACCCACATGGTGCTTAAGTCTGACCCACACAATTCCACACAAGTCTGAAACTAGCTACAAAGCAGTATTACAGCATCACATGTCCTGTGACAACTTGAACTGAGTAGCACTGAATGCCAGTGCTTCTTGAGATTTTACTGCAAAACTCAATAGCTGCATAAAACTACATTATAAAATATAGCAAATTTGTGTTGAACAACAACAAGCAATGCATTCAGATTGACCCTGTGTCCAAGCAAGATTCAGTGGGACTACTAGTGACCTAATAAACCACATACATTCTCTCTAGTCCCTCTGCCATAGGGTTATCTGACTGATTAGGTTTTTTCAAGAGTTTCTCAAAAGCACCAAAACCATCTGTCATTTTTAAAAGTGCCAACTTCATTTTTTGGCACTTGGGAGAAAAAAGTAATTCATGAACAAATTTTTAAAATGTCTTTTGGTCATCATGCCTAAACATATCTGAAAAGTGCTGCTTTAAGCAAAAACTCACTTGGCAGCCATTTTTTATCAAAGGCCATTGCTTCATGACCATTAAATCATGGCACCGTATTCAAGCTTCCTCTCTTTTATATGTGAAGTATAAGGAAGTTGTCTACAGGGAATGCCTTCACAATAAACTTAGAGGTAACACAAACACAGCCTTCCCTGAGATGTCGGGGGAAGAAATGGCTTAAGAGTGGCTTCTATGGTGAGCCCCTTCAAAATACTGCTCCAGGACAGGCTGCGGGTCCCAGGAAATGGAAAAAGACAATACAGTACTGCTCAGAAACCATCTTAGGGAATGTCCTAAGCCCTCAGATGATGAACCCCTGGGGAGAGTTCTGGGAATCAGGCAAATTTTCAGTTTGACAAAAAACATTTTTGGTTAACCTCTGAAGGGCTTTCTCCTCTGGACTTAATTGTTGTAACTTCATATGACCTTTTGTGGGGGAGAATGGGAATGAATAAAATACTATCTGAATTGTTTTCAGAATAGATCATACTTCTAAGGAGAGAGAAGAGAACATTGATAGTGTGCATTCTGTAGGGCAGCTGTGAGGCTTAAATAAAGTGAAGGTCTTAGAACACTGCATAGTCCATAATACAAACAAGCAAAGGTGTTTGCTATTGTTATCAGATTGCAAAATATTGCCATAAGCTTACTTTGATCTCAGAGTTTGAGAATATACACCAGGAGATGTTATTATGTTATCAATCTTCAGGAATTCTGGTGGGGGGGGGGGACAATAAACTGAAATAAACAGAAAAATTTTAAGTATCTCAATTAAATAATAATAAGAATCTAGTGGGTAAGAGAATATTTTTCTGCTTCTCTGAAGGAAAACATTCAAAAACATAGTTGAGTTACTTTTTTCTAAAGAAATCTCTAAAATTTTATGTACAATATTATGTGGCTAACTGAGCAATAGTCAGTAGATTCTTTCCATAGACATTCTTCTGAACAGTAGTGTTACAGAACGTTCAAAATTATGGGAGCTCAAGTTTCATATTAGTGAGTTTAAGACTTTAGACTTGCCTAAATTGTGGGGAGGTCACTAAAAGTCCCCTTGCTTTTTTTACCTTATATTTAGATATATCATAAGGTAAATTTTTTGTTTGGTTGAGAGGGGCTAGAAGTACCATTTAATTATGAAAGTTAATATTAAAGCCAAAGCAAAGAAAACAAATCCCCTTTCTGAGTTTTTGCAAAATGGTGTAAATCCAGGACACACATTTGTAGTTTGGCAGTGGCTTCCAATATACAATGTGCATGAACACACTTACATCCATTATATTGACTTGCTCTGACTTAAGCCACAAACAAATTTCGGAGAAAATTAAAATCAGCTTGATTCCACAAAAACAACTAAGCCATAAAAATTCACGTTCACTAATGTTTATTATATTATTATCTTAATAGAAAACTTGGGGCTGCTTCTTTGCCACTGAAATAACTTATGTAAAGTTCTCATCAAAACACCATATCCAGTCTATTAATGTGCCCTGCATTTGTTCAAAGAAAAATGTAAAACAGGATATCCCATATTCACCACACACATTCATGTCTGTAGCCTCAAATAAAAATCATAATATTTTGATACTAAAAAATAATCAGATTCTACCTGCAGAATTTCAGAAGGGAAAAATATCTCAACACAATCAAATTGCTGGCCAGAAAAACTTGTTAAACGGAAGTACAAGAGTAACGACTGACATTTAGTTTTATTTTTAAATTTATTTTCACATAAGTTATCTAATTTTTTTCTCACAGCAGCCCTGTGAGGCTGTTCTTGTTTGTTCCATTTCCAATGCAGGTTTAGGCACTGAGGGTTAATGCCACATCATAGCTGCTAAGTGACGAGGAGCATGGGGCTAGCAAGTTGAATCAAGTGCTCTTTCCATGGTGCCACAATGCCCTCCAACACATCAGTAAAAATATAAATATCACTAGCAGAAGTGTTAAAGAATTAATTACATGGATTTTTTTCCTGAACAAGAATTCTTTCCAAGAGATTTTTAACAGAACAAGGACCCTCTCCTGGGATTGAGCACAGCCCAATGAAGGTGGGGTGACCCTGCCGGCTGACCACATCTGCACTGCCAGAGGTGCCCTGCCTGTAGGGACCTGGAAAAGGTGACATCATGCCAGCTAAACAGTAATGACACTGAATAAACAGTGTACATGGCTCACAAACCACATCTCAATCTGGCAACCTCACACCAGAACAGCTGGAGGTTTCATTAGGACCTTATGGTCTACATGATCCTTTAAGGAGGATCAAAAGCTTCTTTGGCCAGAGGTATTGCTAAATTAAACGCATTAGAGAGTTTGTGTGAGATAAAAATCACTGTATTTGGCATGTATTTTAGTGGCCCTGTGCTTTGGCAATTTATTTGGCAGATGTGTGGCTGCAGGTGAGTCGAACTCTATTTCATGACTGGAAACAATTTAATACCAAGAAGTAAAAAGTTGTTTGCATTTGTCAATGATTGATACAGGTGAGGTGTGGAAATCTTAGCTTACAGATGCTTCCTGTCTTGTATTTCTGTTGCTAAAATTTCTAGTTGATTTAAGCTTCTAAAGTGAAGCAAACATTTTTTAAAAAATCAGAAGAAAAAATGTTGATGTCTAGGCTTAAGACAAAGTTACCATTTTTACTACTTAAATTTGAAACTAAGTTCTTTCCTAATCCCATCTACATAGTGGGTAGACAGTGATGAGGTCAGGAGAAGCCGGAAGTACTTCATTTTCTGAGACTCCAGTCTTCCATCACATTTTCCTAATAAATAAACACATAAAATATCTTGCAAGGTAAATCTCAATCTGTTTCTTTTTCTACAAAAACATTCTTTTATTCAATATTTAACAAGAAAATAGGAAGCTCACCATTCTGTGCCAAGACCTGATCCTCCACCACATTCTAGCCAACAGGCCTTTATGGTGTCTGGGCCTTCTTTCAAATAAATAGAAATCACAAAGATGGGAAAATGATAGTGGCTCCACTATTTCTCAGAGATACTGGGAGTTGGGGAAAGGGGAGCAAAATGAATTCAAGAAGCCAACCCTTGGCCAAATCCCTTAATTCAATCAAGTTGACTTAATGTCTTCTACCTCTTCTGAACCAGCCCTGCCTCCTGATACCTTTTCCCCTACCCTGGGTCTTGTGCTTCCAGCCTTTGCTCCTGTCCAGCTGATCACAGGCACCTCTGGCCCACACATGTGTTTTCTTTGAAACATACAGTGTTCATTGGCACAGCATTTCAAATTTGAACTATTTGTTAAGACATGAAGTCTAGGAGTGGGCTGAATTGTCTGTGGTCCATTTGGCATCACTGCCACTCCTATCTAAAGCCCTTTCTGAACACTGAGGGGAAGCTGGGACTGCTCTGCCCAAAGTCACTACTCCACATGCTTCTGTGTTAGACTCTTCCATGAGAGGTACTGTTTGCATAGCTGAAGGAAGAGAAGCTGAGCTGTTTCCAGAGCAGCTACAACATACACATGGGCATAAAGGTCAGAGGGCAGATATGAAGGTCTTAGCAGCCTCTCACGAGCCCCTGAGAATTACCGGATTCAGTGCTATAGAAACAGTGGACAGTGACTTCTTCAGGTTTCACAGAGCACTGGGGCTGCCAAAACGAGAGATAGCTAGAGGTTCTCAAGAGGTCAAAGATCAGCCAAGAATGCCTGATTGCACCTTGGTACCAAAGACAGAAAACTTTGGGGTCTGCAAGAATTTCCTTTGCTCCTAACCTTCCCAAGTGGTATAAATGTGAACTTCCCTTACTTAAATAAAGCAGCTTCTCTTTTCCTAATCACATTCCCAAAATGACATAAGATTTATTATAACAACCTAGACTACCTATTCTTTAAAATAAATTATACCATCTAGCAGAACTAAGCTCACAAGCCACATGGCAGCAATGGCCTCCAGCAGCTCATCCTTTTGGAGAAGTGTACATCCTCCAGTGGCCAGCATTCCCCAAATCTGTAACATTGCAGCCATTTTCTGCACCATTTTCTGCATCACCTTCACCTGCCTGGTACACTGTAGGCATTTGAATTTGAAAGTCCTGATCCAGTTCTTCTCCTGTCAGCCCCACCTCCCTTCTCCTGCTCGCAGATGACATCAATCCCTACTTAAACTTGAAGTATATACACAGCTTCTTGAACCAGGTACAAGTGTGCACTCACAGCCATGGTGTTAGCATGGCCAATGTCCTGGAAGCTTTTTACTGTTAGGTAATTCATGATGGAAAATACTTTAAAATATTATTTTTATATAAAAAAACAACCATGGATAAATTATAAAGTAGAATAAAAAGCATGCATTATTTTAAGATAAAACACAAGATCTCAGAAAATTTTATCTCAGGCTATTGCGTCATGACTCCTCTGTGAAAAATGAAACTGTTCACTGGGTCTGAGAAACCCAGGCTGAATGCTTTATACTCCTGATAATATTTATATGAACAAGGAACTCGCAAAAAATTAAATGAAAAATTAAAATATACTAAGAGGTATTTAACTTTAAAGGTAGGATGTCTAGGATTGTGATAATTCTTATGAACACAAAATGTCCACACATTCATATTTATGTATACACATATAATTTATCTTCTAAATATTTAGCATCTGTAAGAAAAGATAGAGTGTTTACATATTTATAAATACAAAGGTGACTTTTTAACTCCAAATAAGTGGGAGATTTTTAGGGATCAGGAAGATCATTTGAGTTTAAAATCAATTAAAACAGTTGTTTGAAATGACTGCTTTGGTCGATTGGCGACTTCCTGACTAAATCTGTTGTCCAACTAAAGGCATAGGCTGCCTCTTCTGAGAGCAACTACTCAATATTTCAATCACCATGAGGAACTCAAAGAGACCCACAACCTCAGAATCTATGTCACAACCAAAATACGCACTCCAGCACCATCATTTATTTATGTGATATTGCTGAGATTCAAGTCTCCAAATTGCACACCGATTAGTGAGTCCACTATAATCGACAAAGTTAACAAAGCCTGGCCTTGCTATAGCTATTGAAACCACATAAATATTTCATATTAGTCAGGATCTTGCTATGGTTCTGAAAAGAGTTACATACTTAGCCATAAATTAACATTTTTGAAATTAGGTACAGAAGAAACCTAAATAATTTTCCTAAAATTATGCTAAGAGCACATCTGTTCTACTACCTACCATTAAAATGCTTAATGAATGCTCCATGATTCAACCAGAAATAGGGGGACCCTATTTCTTCTTCCTCAGATAGTAAATATACAGGAAGAAAAGGGTGATACAGAGAAGAAGGAACAAGTAAGCCTGCCCAGAATCCAAATAGCTTGTTCCTGGGATACTCTTAAACATAGTCTCTGGGTCCACTGCATCTGTCACTATCTCCTCAGGTTTTTCTTAAAGCCAATCTGGCCTCTAGATTCATACCTGGAAACAAAGGCCATAGTTTGTTTATTCACTTTTGCCCCTAACCCTGTGTCCAGCACAGTGTAGACACTCAAGAACTGTTGACTTGAACTGGTTGATTCAGTTTATTTATGGTATAAATAAAGTGACGATATAGAACTTCACTTCAGCCCTGGGCTCCTGGAAAATGGCAACAGTTAAGAACTCTCCATATGTGAGAGGACACTGAGGAGCCAAGTCATACTCTAGAATTAAAGGAGCAAATAACAGATTTGGGTTATGGATGCTAAAATCAAACTTTACAATTTTTATCCTTTTAAAAATGATATTATGTACCTACATGATATAATGTTTGTATATATAAAATCTCTATAATTGACTAATTTGGCTGTTCAATTTAAATCTGTACAGATGTACAATAAAAAACTTAATACTTAGTTATTTTTCCCAAGAGTGTAAAATAACAGTGAGATTTGCAAACTTTCAATGTTAACAGCTTGGCTCACTTCCTGACATAGCCAATTTCAGTACCCAATTGGTAATGGAGGCAGGGGTTGAAATACATGTACAAATGATTGTCAAAAGTAATGTTATTAAAATAGATATAGTAACCAAAAACAAAAAAAAGGAAATAAAAAAATCTCCCTACCTCTCATGTTCTAAGAAGTGACTCACTGCAAAGAAGCACCCTTGACCCTAGGACTTGGATTCTGGGATTCAGGGAGGTCCTTTCTCTACCCATGCCAAGGCCAGACACAGAGCCTCATATCCCCATTCTTTGTCTCATAAACTATTAGTTGAACTGCTTGTCACCATTAACCAATCAGGACAAAATACCCACTTACTTGCTCATCCCACTCCCATACTCTGGTTTACATGTTTACTCCTTCTTATGAAAGAAAAACCTTTGAGACCTTGGTCATTGACAGAGCATCCTCCCCATTGCAAGCCATATCTAAGTCTGAATTTAGTTTTGTACTTACTTCACATAAGGAATTGAATATTAGCAAATAGGTTATCCCCTTAGCATATTAGCTATCACAACAGTGCATGTTCTCCTGGCTACCACCTCCCCAACTTGCTCACAAGGCATGATAATGAGAAAAGGCCATTAGTTGACAGAGCCAGAAGCAGAGAATACCCAGCTTTGTGCTCAAAGTTTGTTGGTGTGTTATCACCACATAACTGTTTCAGACACAACTTTTTAGCATTTATCACATCACTACTTTGACTATTATAAAATATTCATGTGGTTTCAATAACCACAAAAAATCAAACCTATTATAACTTTGCTGATGTACAATGGAGTCCACTACATTAATGGGATAGATGCAGTAAGTAATCAAATATCATTGTAGATTGATAATCTTTAAAAATATATGCCTCTTTTAATAAGTCATAATCTAGTCTGGTTGCATTATGCAGCCTTAACATAACATCTTAAAATGTGCAGGCTGACGGAGACTCTATCACTAGTGTAATGGTTCTCCTCTATACAAACTCCAGCTTCGCTAGCCTGGCACTCAAAGTCCACCAAAACCTCCTCTCAAACTACTTTTCAAGCTTATTTACCTATGTCACTAGTTGCATTACAATAGGGTTCTTTATAATCATAAGGAGGAGCCATGTGCAACTATTCTCAGTAATGTGGGATTTTTCTAAAGCTACCAGATATCGACCCTGAGAAAGAAAATACCTACCCAGAAGGGCTCTTGTTGGCTAACTGACTCAAATTATAAAGGAGAGCCTAGCAGACATTTCTAAACAGGGACCTCTCGAGCAAGTTGCACTTTAGGAAGAAGCCTGCACTAAACTGCCTGCCACTTGAGCTGAACTGCCTGCCTAGAATCCTATTTCAACAAATAGGAATGAGACTTCTCCCATTCAATTGGAACCATGCAGCTATAGCCTGACTAGCATCTTCACAGACCAATTATAAAGGCATCACTCTGACCAAATAAGGACAATACTATTTGGATCAATCAAACTTTAAGGATTTGGAACTCTCAATTGCATTAAGACAGACCAATCAGGGATCAGTATCAAGGACTTCTCTCTGTACAAGTCAGCTCCTTTCTGGCTTGGAAAGTGTACTTTCCCTTTGCACTAAAGACTGAAGACTGCATTTCTATGGCTGCAGCTGAACACTACAGATGTCTCTGCACACCAGGGTAGAACAGAAAAGAGTTGAGTGAAGCAGAGCTGTCTAGTCAAAGAGGGTCCTTGCTCAAGGGCTGTCATGCAGCCATGCTGTTCTACAGCAATGCTGGATCATGTAATTGAGCTATTTGTACTGAATAAAGTTTTCTTCTTCACTGCACTGCAAATTCCTGTTGGTGTTGAATTGGTGCCAGTTACCATTGGTTGACACAGAGAATATGAGATCATAAAAGGAATCATCTTATTAAGCATAGATACTCAATTCCAGAGCCAGAAACCTCATGAGACACCCAGAAAAAAATAGTTCAACATCCCTTTGAATGTTATCTGCTCTTCAGTGACATCTCTTTCTCTGTACAGCTCACATTCAGAGATTCTAAGAGAGGATCCCTTCATGTTTGTTCATTATCATCCTGAAGGAGTACTTCTAGTGGCCATGGTTTTGCACCAAGAACTTCAAGCACTGTCACTTTTTTTGTCACCAGCCTGTATACAGTTGTCTTTGGCTCAAGAAGAAATTGTGATTTGATTCATCAGATAGGACTGTAGGTTTGGTTTCACTCAAAAGAAAAGGCAATACTCAGTAATTAAAACAGGCTGGTACTGGCATAAAAACAGGCATATATATCAATGGAACATAATAGAGAGCCCAGAAATAAATCCACACTTTGATGGTCAATTAATATTTGACAAAGAAGGCAAGATCATACAATGGAGTAAAGACTGTCCATACAATAAATGGTATTGGAAAAATTGGACAGATACATGCAAAAAAAAGGAAACTAGACAACTTCCTTAAGGAGAGAATAAATTCACTATACACAAGAATAAATTCAAAACGGATCGAAGACTTAAAGTAAGTTGTGAAACTGTAAAAATCTTAGAAGAAAACATAGGCAATAAAGTCTCAGACATTCCTTGTAGCAATATTTTTTTCAGATATATTGCTTTGGGCAAGGAAAACAAAAGAAAAATAGACAAATAGGACTATATTAAACTACAAACTTTTGCAGAGCAAATGAAACCATCAAGAAAATAAAAAGACAAACTACTAAATAGGAGAACATATTCACCAATGGCACACCTGATAAAGGGTTAATATCCAAAATTTATAAAGAACTTAAATAACTCAACAACAAGAAAACAAACAATTCAATTAAAAATGGGCGAAGAACCTGAATAGACACATCTCCAAAGAGGACATACAGATGGCCAAAAGACATATAAAAATATGTGTAACACCACTAATCATCATAGAAATGCAAAATTAAAATTACGATGACATAATACCTCATGCCTCTCAGAATGGCCACTATCAATAAATCTACAAACAACAGGTGTTGGCAAGGATGTGGAGAAAAGGGAAACCCTGTGTACCAGTGATTCAGACATTGCATTGTGGAAAATAGTTCAGTTTTCTTCAAAAATTAAAAATGTAACTGCATTTATGACCCAGCCATTCTACTTCTGTGTGTGAATATATGTGAATAAACCCAAAACACCAATTCAAAAGAATATCTGCACCCTTTTGCTCATAGAAGCATTATTTACAATAGCCAAAATATGTAAACAGCCCAAGTGCCCATCAGTACATAAGTGGATAAAAATGCTGTGGTATATTTACACAATTGAATATTACTTAGCCATATAAAGAAGGAAATCTTACCTTCTGTGATAGCATAAATGGACCTGGACAATATTATGCTAAGTGAAATAAGCCAGTCAGAGAAAAGCAAATACCATATGACTTTACTTATATGTAGAATCTAATGAGCAAAATGAACACACAGAATAGAAACAGATATGTAGATACATAAAACAGACTGACAGCTAGCAGAAAGAAGGGATCTGGCTAAAATAGGTGAAGGAATTAAGTAAAAAAAATCCTCAGACACAGACACGGTATGGTGATTACTAGAGAGGAAGGGGGATGGGGACAGGTAGAAGAAGGTAAAGAGGGAATAAATGGTGATGGAAAGAGACTAGATGTTGGGTGGTGAACACACAATACAATATACTGATGATGTATTATAGAATTGTACACCTGAAACCTATATAATTTTATTAACTGATGTAACCTCAATAAAATCAACTTTTAAAAAAAAGCATATGCAGATATTTCTTACAAAGACATATCTGCTAAAAATGCAAGACTAGTCTAGGTAGTCTAATATTTGTTGCTCTATACTTTCTATATTTCTTATTTTATAACACTTTCAACTTATCTTGTCCACTAATATCTATTTTATAAATTATTTTTAAATCCCTTTTGGAACAAGATAGGACCCATATTTATTAAGCCAATAATAAAGAGTAATATGTGCTTTCAAAATAGAACTTTGAATTAATTTTATCTCTGTATAAGAAAGATGCTGAATAAACTAATCAGTCATAAAAAAAGGAGGGAAGGAAGAATGGAAGGAAGGGAGGAAGGAAGGAAGGAAGGAAGGAAGGAAGGAAGGAAGGAAGGAAGGAAGGAAAAAGAGAATGAGCTCCCAGTAGTTTATGCAGAAAAATATCCTAGCTGTTCTTTCCAAGAAGCAATCATAAATTTAACTCCAAGATACAGGTCCTCCAGTGTCCCCTTCCTTTCTGCCTCTAAACTTTCCCATCTGCCCAAGGAAGCAGGGTCAGCTTCTCTGATTTCTCAAGTCCAGGAGACTTCCATTGATTTCTGCTGTACACTGTTAGTACCATTTTGCTGTCTTCTTATGTTTAACATCCTTCAGTTATGGAGATTTTCTACCTTACCAGCTATCCCTTTATTGTTTGTAATAAATAAACAATGTTTATACACACCTTGCCTTTTTTTTCTGAAAAGATTCAAGGAAGGCTATATAGAACACTTTCAACATTGTAAATAAGAATGACTGGAAATAAAATGAAAACACTGCAAGTGGCTACATGTTTATTAATTATTTTAGTGTAATTGATGCAAAGGAAAAGCTGTTTTGGAAAAGACCATATCAATATAGAAATACTTTGTTCTTCTAAATTCTGAACTCGAGAAAACATGCTATACCAACATTCTGGAAAGAAAAAAGCATTTTAGTAAATCCTCAGTTATCCACCCATACAATATGAAATGCTATCAAGTTATAACTTCATATCTGAAATGAAGGCTCAGTTTCTGATTAAAACATTTAATTAGTCTTCATAAATTCCAAGAGAAAAAATAAAATGACTAAATGACATATTGATATTTTTAAAACCAAAATTAGGAATGGCTTTATTTTAAAATTCAGTACAAAAATTAATTTTCACAAAAGCACAGGAAAATATTTAATACAGGGTAAAAATGGATTTCAGAAAATTAAATCCCTTAGAGCACATTAGAACACAAAAATATTTCAGAACACTGTTTCAAATTAAGAGAAATTTTATTGAATCTGACTGAGAGAACTAATACTTTTGCTTATAAGGTTGGGCAAATAAATTTAAATCTTCAAATTTTTTGCCTACCAAATTGAAACATAGGTCATATTTTAGACTTAAAAATTTTCTAACTGGTGTGAAAAATCAAAATTGTATAAAGATGTTTTAAAATTATAGTTCTAGAGAATTAGACAGCAGAACTTCTGGCCAAAATGGAGGCATATGTAGATACACTGTGCCTCCTTGAACAACCAAAAGAACAAAAGCAAATTTAAAAATAAAAAACAACTAGACCTGACAGAAAATCAAACTGTATAGAAGTCTGACAACCAAGGAGTTCAGGAAGAAGCATTCATCCACACCAGTAGGAGGGGCAGAGACAGGCAGCCAGGCAGAGAGGACTCACCACAAGGCAGTGGCTGGTGGAGTGGGCAGTCCCACATTTGCATGTGGATAAACCTGGAGGAAAAACTGGAGAGTAACACAGACAGAGCAACTCACGATTCCAGTGCAGGGAAATAAAACCTCAAAACCTTTGACTGAAAAAACCTGTGGGGGCTGAGGTGCTGGGAGAAACTCGCAGCCTCCTAGGAGTTTGTTGGAGAGACCCACAGGGCCTTAGAGCGTAAACAAACCCGCCCACCTGGGAATCAGCACCAGAATGGCCCAATTTGCTTGTGGGTAGTGGCAGAAGTGACTGAAAGCTGGCAGAGAGCTGAACAGCAGTGTTGTTCCCTCTCGAACCCTCCTTTACACACAGTGCCACAACACAGGGACTTGGGTTGCCCTGCCCTGGTATATTCCTAAGGCCCCACCCCTTACTATGTAACATGTGTGCCAAGAACAAAAAAAAAAAAAAAAGGCCCAAATGAAAGCACAGATCAAAGCTCCAGAAATAATATAACTAAGCAATGGAGAGATAGTCAACCTATCAGATGCACAGTTCAAAACACTGGTAATCAGGATGCTCACAGAATTGGTTGAGTATCATCACAAAATAGAGGAAAATGTGAAGGCCATGAAAAGTGAAATAAAGGAAAATGTACAGGAAACAGGAATGCAAAGAAAACTGGGACTCAAATCAATAGTTTAGAAATAAAAGGAAGAAATAAACATTTGACCAGAACAGAATGAAGACACAAGAATTAAAAAAAAAAAATGAGAAGAGGCTTAGGAACATCCAGGACAATTTTAAACGTTCCAACATCCAGATCATAGGGGTACCAGAAGGAGAAGAGAATGAGCAAGAAATTGAAAACATATTTGAAAAAATAATGGAGAACTTCCCCAATCTGTCAAAAGAAATAGACTTCTAGGAAGTCCAGGAAGCCCAGAGAGTCCCAAAGAAGTTGCACCCAAGGAAGCACATACCAAGGCACATCATAATTACATTAGCCAAGATTAAAGAAAAGGAGAGAATCTAGGAGTTCCCATAAGAGTATCAGCTGATTTCTCAAAAGAATCCTTATAGGCAAGAAGGGGCTGGAAAGAAGTATTCAAAGTCATGAAAGACAAGGACCTATATCCAAGATTACTCTTCCAGCAAAGCTATCATTTAGAATAGACGGGCAGGTAAAGTTCTTCCCAGACAAGTCAAGGTAAAGGACTTCCTCATACCAAACCCTTATTATATGAAATATTAAATGGACTTATCTAAGATAAAGAAGAAGGTAAAAAATATGAACAGTAAAATGACAAGAAACTCAGAACTATCAACAACTGAACAAAAAAAAAAACAACCCTAAGCAAATAACTAGAACAGGAACAGAATCACAGAAATGGAGATCACATGTAGGGTTATCAGTGGGGTAGGGGATGGGGGAAGAGGTAAAAAGGTACAGGGAATAAGAAGCATAAATGGTATGTAGAATATAGACAGGGGGAGGTTAAGAATAGTATATGAAATGTAGAAGCCAAAGAACTTATATGTACAACCTATGAACATAACTAAGGGGGGTGGGAGGGTGTGTGCAGGGCAGAGAGGAGTAAAAGGGGGGAAGGGGACAACTATAATAACATAATCAACAAACAATACTTTTAAAAATTGTAGTTCTAGAAGGTAAGTTTATCAAACTATTATATAGTTTCAGATTTACTTTTTAAACAATTTTACAAAAACTTGATTAAATATTTTCCCTTGGGGAAAAATACATATAATTTCTCTAGAAAACTATGTTATACATTAGTGGTAAAGATTCATTCTACTAATTAATGTATTATTTACAACTTCTTAAAATTTGACCTAATGTAAACTATGGTCTTTAAGTGATAAGATGTGTCAGTGTAAGCTCATCAACTGCAACAAATGTACCAGGCTAGTGCGAGATGCTGATAATAGAAGTGTCTGTGCATGTGCTGTGGGGTGAGGCAAGAGGTATATGGAAACTCTCTGTTTTATGTACTATTATGAAAAATAGGTATGTAAATAGACATCAAATCATCTTCAATTATCTTTTTGTGCCAATTACAGTCCCAGATTCTGTGAGGAAAAAAAGGCACTGCCTAAACTTACTCTCTTAACTACACTAATTCCTCCCACAAATTCCTTCCTATCTAGTCTTGAAATTTAGTAGCACTTTTTGAATGCCATTACACAGATTAAATTGTGCAATGCTAACATATAATAACTTTAGAGCAGTTCTTTAAAATACTGTATGTTCTCACTTTTTCGTGGAATCTAAACAAAAAAAAAATGAACTCAAAAATACAGAGAATATACTGGTGGTTGCCAGAGGTGTAGAATAGGAAAAGGGGTGGTCAAGACATCACAAGGTACAAACTTCAGGCTATAAAATATGTTAAGTCCTAGGTATGTAATGTACCGTGTCATGGTATAGTTAATATTTTATTGTGTATTTGAAAGTTGCTGTAATAAGTAGATCTAAATAGTTCTTATCACAAGGAAAAACATGTATAACTATGCTTATGTGATAGATGTTAATGGACTTGTTATGGTGATCATTTTGCATTATATAAAAATATCAAATCATTATGTTGTACACCTAAAACTAATATGTGATGTCAATTACATCTCAATATTTTAAAAAAGCAGTGTTCTCATTCTAGAAGGTCCCATTGGCTAGGAAATAGACATAAAAGTCCAGGAAGCACAGAGAGTCCCAAATAAGGTAAACTCAAAGAGGCCCACACCAAGGCACATCATAATTAAGATGCCAAAGGTTAAAAACAAAGACAGAATCTTAAAATGAGTGGGAAGAAAAAGCAGAAAGTTACCTACAAGGGAGCTCCTATTAGACTGTCAGCTGATTTCTCAACAGAAATTTTTCAGGCTAGAAGATATTCTCAAGAAATACTCCAAGTGATAAAAAGTGAGGACCTACAACCAAGATTACTCTATGCAGCAAAGCTATCATTTAGAAACAAAGGACAGATAAAGAGTTTCCCAGATGAGAAAAGCTAAAGAAATTCATCACCACCAACCAGCATCATATGAAGTGTTAAAGGGTCTTCTTAAAGAAGGGGAAGATAAAAATATGAACAATAAAATGGCAATAAATATGTATCTATCAACAAATAAATCTAAAAAAACAAGCTAAGCAAACAAGCAGAACAGAAATAGAATCACAGATACAGAGAATGTTTGGATGGTTGCCAGTTAGGAGGGGGACCAGGGGGATGGGCAAAAAAGGTGAAGGGATTAAAAAGTACAAGTTGGTAGTTACAGAATAGCCTTGAGGCACAGCATAGGGAATAGAGTAGCCAATGAACATATATGCATGACCCATGGACATGGACAATGATGTGGAGATTGCCTGAGGGAGTGTAGGGTGCTGGGTGAGAGGAGCAAAGGGGGAAAACTGGGACAACTGTAATAGCATAAGCAATAGTTTATAATTTTTAAAAAGAATGAAAATCCTTGTTCATGTTTATTTCTATCAACCCTGCATTTTCTAAATTTTTTTGAGGTCAAGAAAGATAAGTTTTACATTACTGCTCTAAGTGAAAAGTGGTGAGACATCCTAAATGTCCAAAATAAAAAATGCTTAAATAAACAAGTTTTTTAATATTTGTTAATAATACACAGTCATTCAAATAATAATGATGAATACTAGGTATCAAAATAGATATATTATCATGTAAGACCAAAAAGAGAAGAATGCAAAATTTACATATACATAATATCACACTTATGTGCAAAATATATGAATGTGTAGAAAAGCACAGGTAACCTTCAAGGAGTGCACTATACTTAAATATTATACTATACTAGAATATTATACTATACTAAAATACTAATACTATACTAAAATACTTATGCTATGCTAATTACTATTCTATAATAAAAACTATAAGGAGCATACTATACTAAAAATGGATTGATTATTTAACTGAGAATCTTGTATTTTATCTGTCAACCCTAATACTAAACAAAATGATTGCACTAATTATAAACATTCAAAATATTTAAGTGTTATATCTAGGTAAACAAGTTTGTGTCCTAGTGGACAGGTTCAGGGTCAGTAAGAACATCACAGCCTATTAAAAAAAAAGACTCCTCAAAACAACAAAATACATATACACTTGAACATTTTGAAAATAAAATTAAATTGAAATATCAATAGATATTTTTACATTACCATTCATTTGGGGTGACCTCAGAGTTATTTTAGGAGGAAATATAATCAGTTGAAAGAACAAGTATTTTTGCAGTATTTAGAGCTGAATAATGAATATAATAACAATAAGCTCAAACAAGTGCCCTATACAAATACAGTAGCTGTAATAATTGCTATTTACCAAATACTATCATAAGAGATTTTTAAAGAATTATGAAAAGTGAAAAATGACCAGTGTTCAGTATATGCCACTGCATTCAGTATCTGCCCTTACATATTCTATTTGGTGTTTGATTTTAGAAACTCCCAAGAATGTGAGGCTCCTGTGATGGGCAGTTTCTCTAAGCTTCAGACACTGGTAGAAGATGTAAATAGGAACCTTGGGAAGGTACCTTCCAAAAGGTGTAAACATACCCCTCTATAACACTTGGCTGAATTTTTCCTTAAGTGGGAATGAATAAAATTTTTAGACTTTCTCTTTTATCTCAGACTACTGAGTTAAAGATCATTTTCTATGTGAGAGCAAAATACAATATCTAGAGTTAAATGAGCTGGTTAAACCCAAGGGAGGTCTTCAAACTTGAAAATCTTCAGAAAAAAAACAGATGCTGACATGCTAAGTTGGCTGAAAGAGTCACATGGATGTTGTTATGTAACCCATTATTTCATTACCATCTAAGGACTCTATAAAATTATTGTAGTATACAGGTTTCACAATTCAATTTGTAGATAGCAATGCAAAGGATTTGTCTGACTAGTTGTGAACATACATTTTAGTTTGGGGAAACTCCCCAGCTCACAATTCCCAAAAACATTTACAAACTAGTCATGGCATTTCTGAAACTAACATGCAAATAGTGACATTAAGTACAACTTTTTATGTAAATAAGGGTATATAGATCTTGTGCTGATCTATATGAATTCAATGTCATAAAACAAGTTTGTGTAGAATGTCTTCCCTATACTTCACTCATCATCTACATTAGCATATCTTAAAATCTCCAAAGCCTAAGAGTTAAAATATTTCTAGTTGAGACAGACAGAATATTTGCCTTTGGTTGTTTGTCTATGAGATCAAAATGCAGCATCTACTTGAAAGACCCAACTAACCTTTAAAAGGGTGCAAAGAAGCTGGAATCAATGCGGTTCTTTAGGTGTCAGTCTTCACCAGGAGTAACAGAGGGATATGAAGTCAGTGCCCTCTGCTTCCAACAGACTAAATTCCATGAGAATATTCATGCTCAAATGCAGCTGCTCTAATGCCAATGGACACAGAGACTGCATTCAAAGACATTACTAAGAGCAACATTTCCTCTTGGATTCTCTTCTGTTGATTCAGAATACTAAGCTTTCTGTTTCTTTACCAGGTGAATAGCTAAGAGTTCATGTCCTAAGCATATATGTGACAATTTTTATGTTCCCTTCAGTCCCCATACACTTCTAGACACATTCCATAGAACTGACAATTATTTTTTTCCTCTGTTAAGTCCAACCTCAACTCATCCTTGGGGCGCTGTTACCACTACAACTGGCCATATCCAAGGCAAAGCTTACACAAATTGCCTGTCATCAACAGCCAGATGTGAACCCAAGCATTCATTTCACAGTGTATGATCCTAAGTACTAGCAATCTGCCTCTCTGATGCTGAGCCCATGAGGGACTCTGGGTCACAGGTGTTGTCCAAGGCTTATTCTCTTCCACATCTGTTTCTTTTTTTTTTTAAATCCTCACCCAAGGATATGTTCACTGATATTAGAGAGAGAGGAAGGGAAACAAAGAGAGAGGAGGAAGAAGAGAGAAACATCGATCAGTTACCTCCTATATATACCCCAGCTGGAAATCAAACCCACAACCTAGCTATGTGCCCTGACTGGGAATTGAAACTGCAACCTTTTGGTGCATGGGACAATGTGACAGCCAGCTGAACCAACTAGCCAGGGCACACCATCCATTCATTTCCAATTTGCCTAAGATAAGAACAAACTATTCCACATGCATTAGCACATTAGAAAAAATAGTAAGGGACGATCGATTAGACCTAACCTTTGGATCTCATTCAGATGCCAAACAATGCCAGAGTGTTTTATAATAGAAATAATGTAAAAAGAAAACACCTTCAAGAAGTATAATGAGAAGTATGAGAAACACCTCATATGCTCTCATGTTATTGTAAAAGAGTTTCTTTAAGGACAAATTACTGATGCAAATTCTGCTTGGGTACATTGTTTCACATTGACTTTTTGAATCATTCTTTTTCACAAAGAATGATTCAAATAAAGATCATTCCTCCATCAGATCAGGTTAGTTACACCAAAAAGTGATGTAAGCCTCTTCTGACTCAGTTGAAAGAATTTACAGTTCAAGTATCTTAGATGTGATGATAGGCAGAGTAAGACACAGGGCAGGAAATATAAACACTATTCTACAGGAGAATTTTTAATTGTTCATTGTGAAAACAACTGAAGTACATATAGTCTATCCCTAGAGAAAATTGTTTCCTGTCTTATATTTACATAATTGTAGTTTGCCTTGCAGAACCAAGCAATATGAATTGGGAGTGAGGAGGAGCTAGGATAGTTGAATCTACATTCTGAATCATAACAATAATAAAAATATAAAAAGAATATTTCTTTGGGCAGATGAGGGAAAGCAATAGAGCAAACATTGGCAGTTGATTACAAATAAATAAGTTATTAAGGCTCAATTAAAAATTATCAACTGATAACTGCCTTTGCTTAACTATGTTTTAAAAGACTGTGTTTGTGTCTTCCTCTCCTAAAAAGCTAATTTGGCTTCTATGGTTTATATTAATAATAAAATATGAAGGTAGCAGTTATGCAGAATCGAGACAGGACAACCAAACTTGGTTTTTTAATATAAATGCAGTCTTTGAACCATCTGGATGTAGTTGAACTTGGTTCTACATTACAGACATATCTAACACTGTGTCTGGTCATGGCCAATGCATGATCACACCAAGGGAATAAACGTAGGAGGTGACATTTTCAAAACAACTTTTATTTCTATAGTTTAAAGTATCAGTTTCAGACTTTCTTGCAATAGATAAACAACTGTATAAATATGAATATAATGGAAAATCAACCACAGCCTGGAATTACTAACTAGTGGATGATTCATAAAATCACAGTGGTTTTACTATCAAAATAGAAGTTTAGAAGTTGATTTTCCTCCATATTCTCATTTAGAATTATTATCAGATACTCAGGATATTCAAACTTCATCCAACAGAACCTGTTAGAATTGTATAGGGTACTAAGTTCCCCATGTATGTGGTCATGTTGCAGCCATAGGGCCAATTAACACTGAAGACCTAGCTATACGTAAAATTACCACCAGCCACCATACTACCTACCTAGAATTACACTAAGTCACACTTCGTTAATAAATCACCCAGCCTCACATCTGTTACAAAGTACCAGCAATATCATACCACCATGACCCAAGGGCAGATTTGGTGGCATTCTTTTTTTATGAAAAATACCACAAAATAGGTTCTACTCAAAAAGACAAGTTTTGTTGTTTTACATCCTTAACTAAACTTTCTTTGGCGCATTATTCACATCCTGAGGAAAGTCAGGTAGTTCATCATTTAAGCAGGACAAATGCACAGATTTTACCCACTTCCTGGTTCCCATCCAGAAAATTGGCAGGAAGAAAACGACACAACACATTTCATGGGGCACCTACTATGTTAGGTGATAAAAGGGTAAGGGAGAATGGGTGGGGGTGTGGCTATGAAATAAGAAAATAATCAGCTCTAAGACAAGCAACCCAATTAAAAAATGGGCAAAGGACTTGAACAGACAGTGTTTGGTGACTTTTGTATGCTTCTAGAATCATAATGACTACTAAATAAGACCCCAACATGAGTGATGATAATGAATTAACACATTTAATTCCTAGTTTCTCCCAATACTTTCTGTGTACACAAGCAATCATTTATTGTGTAAAGCCATAGAAATATAACAGCAACAGAAAGGAAAACACCCAAAAATGCTACCTGAAAATATCTATAGAACACATGTGAGTGCACTGATGGCTCCTGAAGAAATGTGCAGAATGCTGAATACCTCAAACCTAGCAGCTAAAAACAAGGATTCCAAAAGCAAGTAGTTATTCAAGAGGACATGTCATGAGCTCACTCTCCCTGCCCCTTTAAACATTAACCAAGAAACATCAATGTGCCTGCAGAAGCCTGACTCCAGGAAAGTTCAAGCCCCAGGATAAGACCCTCAAAGAGAAGATAGTGATATCTTTCCTGTCACTGGAGTAAGAAAACAATCCAGCAGGGAATTCTGGCCCATTTACAGGGCCCTCAGAATAAATGACGCACCCTAATTTAAAAGTTAATTCTATATTTTAAGCATTGGGCTGTATGTGGACTTAAAAATCACTCTGGCAAAAGTTAATAGATGGAAAGATAAAGATTAGGAACATTTATGAGAGTCATTAGTTTCATAAGTATTGACACATTTTTGTAACTGAACATACACTAGACTAAAACTTCAAAAAGAATAGCTGAGGCACAGGTTCAGGTCCACCACTTTCTTGATATTGCACCCAACAAAGAAAGTTAATTTTTCTGAGTTTCTATTTTCATCCTATAAAACTTATTTCTTCCTTCCATTTCCTTGTTTGTAAATTGTTCAAGATAGTAATACCTATTTCACAGAGCATTTGCAAGTATTAAATGAAATACCTATATATATATATGTATACATACATATGTGTGCATACATATGTATATAGTGAGTACTCTATCTGCCAGGTATCCAAGGTCAGAGATGGCATGAATACTAAAATGAACAAGAATACCACAGTTTGTTCTTCTTAAACTGATAATGCAAAAAGTACATGAACATGCTTTATAAGCTGCAATATGTATGACGGATAAAGGAGAGTTATTAAGTCATCAGCATTGTTACAGCACTTGCAGTGATGAATGTGGCATTTCAGAAATTTTAAAATCTAACTTTGGAAATCATCTCAAGATACTTGAGGAAGGAAGGAAGTTATTCCTATCACATACACAACTGCATCTTTGTTTAGCTGAGAGAAGTCATGTTTAGTGCTAAAAGACTAGAACACTTCATTAAGATATTGCATTGTCTCCTCAACATTTCTGAGGAAACCAAGACACATTCCATTCTAAATACAGGATTACCCTTTAGGGGAGAGCTTTATGGTTTAATGAAGTCCTATTATAACCACAAGCAAGGAAAGAAAAACATTTAAAAGCCAGATTAAACAACTCTGGCTCCACACCAAAGAAAAAGACTTTAGCCCAAGACAGGACAACCTGCTAGCCTGGCTGATAGCACATTGGGATCCTCTTTTTGAGCATTGCCAATTTTTCTGAAGTGTTTAGATGTCTTTGCCAGGATTGGCCTTATATCAGCTTGATTGTATGAAGTGGCTAGGCATGTCTGAGATAAGCTAAGCTAAGAGAAATACAAATAGAGTAATTCACATGTACTAATGCATGGACTTCTATCTATGGAGTATGATTCTCGCCCCACACCAAAGTCTGCAGAACTCTAGTTATCTGCTAAATATGTTGGCTTTAAGTCTATACAAGTGGAACAGCTGGGCAGCCAGGCCCTCACAACATCAGAATCAACTGGGAGACCTGCTGCCTCCTCTCTCTATTCAGAAAAGACCTACAGCAAGGTAAACCATGCATAAGACTCCACGGTTGAGATTTGTTTCTCCAGTTTAAGGTCTTTTCCCCCTGCTTTAAAGTAAATATTTGCAGAAGTGTCAACACAAAGTTTTTTTCATTCACAGTTTAATCTATTATATCACTACTGAAAATGGGTCTTGGGGATGAGGAGAGGTCTGTTATTAGCCAGGAATTACTTCTCCTCCATCCTCTATTCTTCTTGTCCTTTAACTTATTCTAGGACTTATCTCATTGCATTGCAGTAGATGATGAGCTAGCGCTCAGCTGGCAAGTATTATGACATTTTAATCTTAGTGTCCCATTCACTGTTCACATACCAGGAACTCCTTTTCCTACATTTGGTTCAGTTTCTTTGTAACTTCCCACCATCATTCAAAATACTTACTGACACAACATAATCAAATGAACACTAAGAGCAATGTTCCATTCTGAATACTATAGCAAATCTGGGTTACCTGAAGTTTAAGGAGAATCTCAAGAGCAGGAACTATGCTTTATATATTTTTTGTATTCAGAGAATCTAGTCATACTATTTAACCAATAAATTAGTACTGAATTAATTAATAAAAGATCAACACTGTAATAATTATATTTATTAAGTGCTTATCATATGCTAGATATGATGTGAACACTTTAAAGACATGTATTTTACACCCTGGCTGGCGTAGCTCAGTGGATTGAGCACGGGCTGGGAACCAAAGTGTCCCAGGTTCGATTCCCAGCCAGGGTACATTCCTGGGTTGCAGGCCAGAACCCCCAGCAACCGCACATTGAATCTCTCTCTCTCTCTCTCCCCCTCCCTCCCTTCCCTCTCTAAAAATAAGAAAATTTTAAAAATCTTAAAAAAAAAGACATGTACTTTTTAAATTCCCCAGTTGCCCTGTAAAGTAGGTGCTATTATTATCTCCATTTCACAGATGAGGAAATAGACACAAATAAATAGAGAAATAAATGAACATGATGACACCATTTCCATTGTTGTCTTGTAAACATTAATGTATATATTGAATTGTTGTATGCTTACTGTAGGCGAGGCCCTGTACGAGGGCCTGAAATTGGAGCACAGGGGAAGAGTCAAATGGGTAGGAGGCTGATAATGATAAATAAACTCACTGACATGAACCAGATAGTAATAAGTACCCTGAGATAATCACAGAGCATGATGTGGCAGTGAGTGAAGGGTGGCAGTGTTAGGTGGTATAGAAAGATGTCCGTAGGGGAAACATTTACTCTAAGACCTGAGGGAAGGCTGCTCCTCAAAGCAAACAGCAAGAGCAAAGGCCTTAAAGCAAAAATAGTTGTATCCGAGTAATAAAAATAATTCCGATGTGGTTAGAGGATGTAGGAACCATGGGCTTTATAGGCCAAGTTAGGGATTTAGTGTTTGTTTTTTAAGTCCACAAGAAAGTGCTGGAGGTTTTTAAAGCAGATGGATAACATCTGACTTAAATATTCAGAAGATCAATATGACCAGCATGTGCAGGAGTAGTAGTACAGGTTTACGAAGCAGGGAGACTCTCAGAAGGCTATCACAGTGGTTAGTCCAGGGGAGATGAGGAGGGTGCTTCAGGAAGTGGTCAAGCTTACTTTAGACCCTTGTTGTTTTTTTACTTTCATGCTGCCACATCTGGTAGTATTTATAACCTGGTTATTTGCAGGTATTCTACAACAGCTGGAATATCTAGTTTCTAAAGTGGTTTCTCTGCTTTTGATCACTTTGATTTTAAATTTAATGATGGTAGAAACAGAAGGAAGCAAACATATATAAGAAAAGGATGATCATATTTTTTAAAAGAGTTTATTTATTTATTTTTAGAGAGGGAAGGGAGGGAGGTAGAGAGAGAGAGAGAAACCTCAATGTGTGGTTGCTGGGGACCCTGGCCTGCAACCCAGGCATGTGCCCTGACTGGGAATTGAACCTGAGATGCCTTGGTTCGCAGCCTGCACTCAATCCACTAAACTACACCAGCCAGGGCATATTTTTTAAAATATATATTATTTTAAACATTAATTTCAGGTATACAATGACATAATTAGACATTTATATAACTTACAAAGTTATTGCTGGGTAAATCTAGTAGCCATCTAACCCCATACATAGTTATTACAATATTATTGATTATATTCCCTATGTTGCACTGTACATCCTCATGACAGTCCCTTTTAGTTCTGTCCTCTAGTAGGTATGACAGTAACCATCAGTCAAAGTTGGCTTCATGCCCACACCTAAAAAGAGATTTGAGATCTTCTGAAAGGCCTTCTTATTCCCAAGTAAACTCTTTCACTAGTTTACCAGTTAGTCCAAAGTTCCTCCAGAATTTTCCACTGGGTCCTCCCTAGAACACCAGTGCCCAGGGAAACAAGTAGGGGTTCTAGGGTCACATAGGTTTAAAAAACACTGTATGTTATAATAAATTCTTAGAAATTCACAATTTGCACTACATACTAAGCTCTGAACAGTCTTGCCATGAAGAAAAAGAGCATTTATATTTATTTAGTCCAGCGATCCTAAAAAAAATCTAATCATGAAATTCTTTCTTAGTATCTCACTGTCAAAAAATGCTAGATTAAGATATTGAAAGTCTATGTAAAATGAAAATGTTTCATGATAGAGATTACATTATAAAATTCAAAGAGCCTCTTGGGGAAGAAAGAGCAGTAGATGATTTAATGAGTAGCTTTCTCTCTGAGCCATAAGGTCACCCCTGAAATCGCTGGGGCGATATTTCCCACTCTGTCTGTGAGCAATTGAATCACTTATGGCTAGAGTTGGGGTAGATAGTGGAACTCCATATTCCATTAGCTGAGAGTTCAAGATGAGACTTACCCAGGATCACAAAGTTAGGACATGACAGGGCATTGTCTAGAATCCAGCTGGTCTACAATACCAATGGAGACACCGTGTTGTGGCCACCACCCTACACTATACACTATACCACATACCTACACTATACACTATACACCATATACTACAAGTAACCTCTGGCCTGTGCCTGTCAGAAACAGTCAGGGTAGGGAGCAGAAGAGAGCTGGAATCTTTGGAATCTTTGCTTCAGTTTAACATAAAGCTGTTACTATCTAAAATATGGTGTTTTCAGCTATAAAATAAAATTTAACACCTACTTAGAGGCATTTTAAGAATAAGCAGTAATGTATGCAAAATGCCTGGGACTGAGGACCAGGTGGTTTTTCCTTCAGCTCATGTTTCTTTTGCATTCTCCACAGTCACATGCACAAAGCAGACACATTAAATTTTATTAAAAGAGTGAATAAATCACTTATTCAAAATAATTTCTCATGTTTCAAGTACTTCAAGTTTTCCACAGAAAAGGTATATAATAAACTCTAGATATTTTACATAGTTAGGTTTAAAATATGCCAGGCACTTCTATGTTTAATCCTCTTAACAATCCTATTAGGTAGATCCTATAATTATCTCCATTTTCCATATGGGAAAGCTGAGATTCAGAGAGTTGAATGCCTTTCCCTATGTCACACAGATTCCATTTTGCAGAGCTGGAACCTGATCAAGGTAGGCTGGCTCCATACCAGATGCTCAGCTGCCAATAAAATGGTGACTATTTAACTCTGTGTAGTGACTTTTCAGAACATAGTATGAAATTGACAGTAAGGAGGAAAAATTTTAAAAACTGGTGAAGTAGAGTGTGAGAAGTACCCATAAATTACTCTATTTTTTTATATTTTAAACACAGTTAAGATCTGCCTTGACTTGACCCACTATATAACCACCAAGATTAATAGCCATGACCATATGAAAATGTGTATGATTTTTGCAAGGTGTTTGAATTTCTTGATTGTGTCAGTTATTCTAATTAAGGCATTAAGTCTGAATTAACAAATTATTATTTTCCACACTGATAAAATATTGAAAGCACAACTTCATTTATTTGCTCATTACTTTCCTACATAGATTGATAGGTAACTATCACATATACAAATGCTAATAAATTCAGAACAAACTGCACTCAGCAAGTCTTTTCCATTCATTTTAACACATCACAGAAGATCTGAGAAGAGACTTAAAATCCTTAATATCTGTTCCTGGAAATTAACAGCATCCTACATTTACAATATGCCTGTGGATTCTGCCATGGAATTTACTATAAGGCTGTTTAACATATCTAGTGAAATAACAAATGCAGGTTTTGACTTCAGAGCAATGATATTAGAACTCATATAACTCATGATCATACAGATCATTCTGACTGTATTATTTGAAATGAAATAGAATAGGCCATTGTCCACAGGTACTAGAAATTTCTGGGACACATAGCTTAAA
Source organism: Phyllostomus discolor (assembly GCF_004126475.2). Lineage (NCBI taxonomy): Eukaryota > Metazoa > Chordata > Mammalia > Chiroptera > Phyllostomidae > Phyllostomus > Phyllostomus discolor. The sequence goes on from NC_040911.2 coordinate 50,483,376, forward strand.
ATGTTATTAGTAGGAATTTTGACATTATTATGTGAAAAAGTTTTTAACACCCCCAAGGTATTAGAATATCCTTAGAACATAAGACTTAATTAATTTAACACTGAAAATTATTTATTTATTCTGCTAATGTCTTTCCACTTATTTCAAATATTAATTTTTTAAATTATAGATGAGCATAGCATCACATTTGTATTGTGTCTTTGAAGTTTTTCTTTTTTTAATTGTGCAAAGTATGGTGGTCTTTCATACTATTTTAGAAACTTTCTATATCTGAAACATCTAGCAACTATCACCAAATCATTCATTCTTAAAGAATTCTTTCAAAATATTTAAATCAGAAAGCTACAGTTATTAAGTCCACCCAATTAAATATATCATCCTTAAAAGAATCCTAAAAAAAGTACCCTTTAGATCTTAGTTTGACACCTAACATACACAATTAGAACTAGGTCATAAAGGAAAAGGAAATTACCCAATTCCACCAATTTTTAATGAACTACCTGAGTGGCATCACTTAAATCTCAAATTGGGAAGAGGCTTACTAAATTCAAGTATCACAAGTTACAATTAGGTAGGAAAACTAAAATTTCCCAAACTTAAAATAGTAGATGTTTTATGGCTGTTGAGTTCAATGTCTGAAATTACAATAAGAAAAAAACTAAATATATAACTCAAGTATTAGATACATGGCTTTGATATTTAATAAGATATAAAAATAAGTTTTATGTATTACTTATTGTACCAACATTGCTTAAATGAGCAAATCTGAGATGCTTCACTATTCAACAACCTCCATCTATATCTACCATTACTTAAGATGGATCCACCTTATTTCCTGCCCTTTGTGTAATTTACTAAGTGGTCATTTAAAAAAATATAATTGAATTTAAAACACCATGAGCTTCTCAGAAAACTTACTTTACCATCATGGATGTAAATACAATAGGCCTTATTTTATCCTCATAGGTCCCATTCCCAGAAAATCTATTTTTCTGGTAACAGCTTATTTCCTAGTTAAGAACAGATGTCCTTGGAGGAAAACACATGGAGCTCATAACACATTCCTGTGATTCCTTATCAGTCCATAGGCTGGAAACCATAGAAGCCAAAGCTACATTCAGGGTACAGTGTTTAGGAGACAATTTGAGTAGAAGAGACCCAAACACTAGGAAGGAGTAAGGGGGTGAGCAACAGAATATTCAGTTAGCCCTTAATTTGTCAGCTCTCAGCTAGGTGCCTGATTACATTATTGCATTTAATACTTGTCATTATTTTTTAGATAGATGTGATGTTTGCCATTTTTTCAGTTTGGAAAACTGAAGCTCAGAGAAGTTATGCAACTTCAATTTGTGTTCAACTTATCATTGATGAGGAGTTGAGCAAAAGTTTGAAACCTGGTCTAATTAACCCAAAAGTCCATGTTTTTTTCCCCTCAATCCGCTGGAAAAGTCCTAGAAGCCTGTGGAGGAGAAGATAAGAAGTCATGGAAGCCGTTAATTACTTAAGCGCAAAAAGGAGGAAGGTGCTAAACGGTTTGGATGTTACCTTTTTGCCTGGGAGGTATCAGCCCCAGGTGGCAACTCTGTCACTCTGTCTATCAACATTAAATCTGTACTTGAGGAGAGACAATCATACCTTATATTAATGTAAGCCTATGCCAGATGGATACCTAACATTCTCTAGAGAAAAATGTTGAAAACAAACCAAAACCAATGTTAATTCCGGTCCCATTCAAGGAACAATATCAAGAAGACATAAGAACTGAGGTGTTGCCCTGGCTAGTGTAGCTCAGTGGATTGAGCGCAGGCTGCGAACCAAAGCATCGCAGGTTCGATTCCCAGTCAGGGTACATGCCTGGGTTGTAGGCCATGACCCCTAGCAACTGCACATGGATGTTTCTCTCTCTCTCTATCTCTCTCCCTTCCCTCTCTAAAAATAAATAAATAAATAAAAATAATAATAAAAATAAAAGAACTGAGGTGTTGAATAATGGGTGTGCTTACAAAGCAATTGCAATTTAATTATTTTTGCTAAGAATAAACACAAAAGAATAAGTGAATAAATGACAAAGGTTTTTAGTGAACACCTGATTGTTAGCATGGAAACAAGAACCCCTCAGAGCTCAGATACCTTACACAGCATGCAATAAGGAGGCACAGTGATTCAGGCAGGGCTAGAGCAAGGAAAACCAGTTCCTGGGGCTCAGCACTGAGAAAAGAGACTGTAAAGACCTGCAAATATCTCTCTTTGAAAAAAAAATAGTAATAATAATAATAATAGCAGCCTTAGTTGGTGTGCCATAGCGGATTGAGCACCAGCCTAAGAACCAAAAAGTCTGTGGTCTGATTCTGAGTCAGGGCACATGCCTGGGTTGTGGGCCAGATCTTAAAGATAAGATTATTAAAAGTTGTCAAAATCCTCTTGAGCAATAGCCAAAAAAGCAACCTAGAAAGCAATAATATCAAAAGTGATATGAATCAACAAAAGAAAACAGACATGAGTTTTCTTTGACGTTGGAGTAAACAAAGCCACTACTGTTTTAAGATAGGAAAGGTTGGGCACATTATGAAACAGTTTCAGGTTACTATGTTATTTTAGTGAATTCTGAGAAATGTGTAATGGTATAGGGCAAGAAAATTGGTCAAAGTCAGAGGAAAACAAAAAGAAGTGATTGAAAGAAAGTCATCAACAGACTATTAAAACCATACTTCAAATATGTTCTTTTTAAGAAAATGCATGATCTGCATATTCAAATTTATGGTCACTATTATCATCTGCAAAGATACTCTACGCAAAGTTTGTTTGACTAGCATACTGTGCTCTCTTTGGAAGACCAGCACTATATTTAAATATATTTTTCAGGACTAGATTTAATATGTAAATCTGACTATGGATATATTGAAATAGATTACTAATATCTGAAATTTGTTTTCTTCTAGGTACTAACTTTGGGAAGACATGTCCTTAATCTATAGATAATTGCTCAAAATATTTTATATCCACTTTAAGAAATACCTTTTGGGTCTGTGCCACATCCCTTTTAAATAACCTTGATGGTGGGAAATTATTGCATGTTAGGAGGGTGGTTTTAATGATTGAAAATAGCCCAAAGTGATTATAAGCTGAGCCTAGTGGTAAGGTGGGGGCTGTTAGGCAATACTACCATAAGTGAAAAATGCAATGTGACTCCAAGGCAATGCAACAGCAAAGGTGATGGTGCTTTAAAATTTATTGCTAAAGAGGTTTGTGGTTACTAATGAAAAATTGTAGGGTGCTGGAGGTTTCTGGAAAATACTGCTCCAGAAAAAAAAAAAACAAAACCTTTTATTACTATCCCTCCTCCCATAGTCCTGTAATCTGACCTTTAATTCTTTCTCCCTACCAGGAGACCCACCAGAGGCTGTGTGCTACAGCACCTCTGTTCTGGCAGGCACTGGGGTGGTGAGCCTGTCTCTGATTTCAGGCCACAGAGCCAACAAGAGTCAGGATTAGCCAGGAGTGGGCAAGCTCCAATCTTTAGTTTTACAAAGATGGACAAGGAGGAGAAGTGAGAAGGGGATAAGAGAAGGAAGAGAAAGAGAAGGAGGGGGGAAGGAGAAGAAAGCAGGAGAAGTGGGAAAGGAGAAAGGAGTAAAAGGAAGAGAGAAAGAAGAGGGGTGGGGAAGGGGAGTAAAAGGATAAAAGAAAGGAGGGGAAAGGAGAATGGTGAGGATGAGGCAGAGGCTTTGATAGTCTCTAACAGGGGCATATATTCCCATGGCAACATCAAAGCAGACTGCTGCTAACGTGCAGGTACAGTCTGGGAATGCAGAAGGAGGGAAGAAATGGCAGGGGCAGGAACTGCTCAGTTCTGCACATATCTACAATTAATTTACATGGAGCTTTAGTTCAAACTTATAGGCTTGTTAAGGTTCTACATTCTTTCTCCTTCTCTGCACCTGTGGCCAAAACTGCTGACCTAGCACATCTGACCACAACGGAAAACAGATCGATTTGTATGGTTCCAGGAGAACTGAAAACATTTTAAAAAATAATATGCACTTCAAGGATGATGTTAGTCAAGCTTTACCACTATGAAATGGGTTTTTTCTCCATTACTGCAAAGCAAGTAAAAGGTATTAATTGCCATACTGACAAAAATTCACATTTATGAAAGTCAAGAGAATATAAATTAGGCTGGTATGAATTTTATATTCAAAGACATAAAAGCCAATAGGTATAAGACACTAGACCTATTTTCACACTTCAGAGATATTTAAGGGAAAAAACATTTAGTTCATGAATTTCTTGATTCATCAATTGGCAAATATTTCTTCAGCATTCATTGTGTATTATAGCCTTTATTGGACAGCTAAAATGTAATGATTGGACTCAATTTTGTAATCAGAAAAACCTACAATTCAATATATTTTATGTATTTGTACATATATTTAAATAATTATTTTTTGGTACTCAAGGGAAACTGGTTCCAGGACATTCCCCACCCCCACACACCAAAATGTGAGGATGCCAATGTCCTTTATACAAAATGGCATAGCGTTTGTACATGACCTACATATATCCTCCTGTAAACTATTAACCATGTCTACATTATTTATCATACCTAATACAATGTAAATTCTGTGTAAATAGCTGTTATACTGTGTTATTTAGGAAATAATGACAAGAAAAAAATTTCTGTATGTGTTCAGTACAGAGTCAACCATCATAGACCTAACCACACAGTACACATCAGCAACAATGTGACTTTTTTTTCCCAAATATTTTCAGTCCTGGGTTGGATAAATCCATGGATGGGGAACCTGGAGATTTAGAAGCTGGATTGTATCAGATGTATATTAGGCAATAAGTTAGTGCTATGGATATCAAGAATTACACAGGGTCTCTGAATTTGCAGATATCTGGAAGGGAAGAGAACAATCATGTAACTAAGTACAAATCTCTGTGATAATGTGAACCAAATGCCAGGTGAACACAGATAAAGTGATTCATTCTGCCTAAGAAGGAGAATTAAAGAAAGAGAGATGTCACATTGTTTCAAGGGTAACAGTGAACAATTGCACAGAAGCCTTCCAGCAAATCTGATTAGGGGAACAGAGGGGAACCAGGCAGTCCTCAATTTACAACATTGTGTTCAAAAGCTTACTTGGAAGTTGATCCGAATTCCAAATTATCTGCTCATGGAAACTATGTTGCTCTTGATGAGCTGGTCCTCAAACTAGCCTTTAACTAATTATAATGCCTAAAATCTGATTCTAGAACTAAAAATTAGACCTAAAATTTAGACCTAAGGTTTATTTGCAATGGGTCAAGCACTGCACCAAGCACTTTACAAGCATTGTCACCTGAGCCTGGCAACAACCCTCTGAACTAGGTACTGTTATTACCAACTCATTTTACAGATGAAATAACTGGGTAACAAGAGATGAAAAGCTAACTTCATCACAGCTAGTATGATAGGCCAAGACCTGTACCTAACCATTCAGGCTTTAGAGCAGGGTTCTTAATCAAAACAGTATATTTCCAGCTGGATGTCATAAACCATGTTGATACAAAAACAGGAAAAAGGAAGAGAAAAAAAATTTGTGTCCAGTTGCCTGTGTATAGAGCTAGCCCCAAGAAAGATGTGCTACTTTGGTATTAGAGCTCTTCTCAGTAAGCTCCTAAATGCCCAATGATAGTATGACCCCCTAAAAAATATCCCTGGGATCTAGACCATACCTACCCTACACTCACCCTTTCACAACTCTCTCTTCCTATTCAGTTAAAATGTCCATTTTATCCTACCTAGGTGATAGGAGGAAATTAAGCTACTGAACTAACTTATAATAACATGTGGATAAGAAATTATCATCTTTCCACAAATATTTACAATTTTTTTATCCTTTTTTTGGTTTAAATACAGAGTCCAGCCAAAGTAACACCATTGAGTGTGGATGGTAGGGTACGTGAAGATCTTGCATGAGATGGGCAGCAATTTGAACATTTCACCTAAAATGTCATGTGGTGTGCTTGAGTATCATATTCTTATGTTACAGAATTGCATGCTTATGATTTTATAATAAAACTTTTCTATGTAATGAAACAGGCATTATTTGTGCTGGACTCTGTATTTACATTTTAAATGAAGAGACTTGTTAGTCAAAGAAATGGGGTGGGGTAAGTGAAACAATTGGCAGCATAGTGGGGTTCCTCCTAAGTGACCTAGTCTGCTCTTCTCCAGTGAAGAAAGTACTTGGGGCTTTTCTCAGTGTGAATTATTTTCCAGCCTTAGCTCAGTCAAATAGGGCAAACCATTGTTGCCACTGCCTCCTTCAGTACTATGATTGGCCATCAACCTAACGAGTTCATATTCTTGTCCTGGTAGCAAGTAGATCCTCTTCTCTGGTTGAGGTTCAAAGTCTCTGGATCTGTAAACTGGCTGAAGTCTCAGGATTGATTCAGGGGCAATGGCTCTTTGTGTTGGTGAGTCAAGTCAAATTTTTGTTCAATTGACCTGGAACTCTTCTACTCATACAGATCAAGTGTGAATTTACTGGGCTGTCCATATATTTCACTTCTAGGAACACCATGATTAACAAGCTAAATGTCATAGGTCTTTTTGGAGTCAGACTCTTATGACTATTGATTTGATTCCACTGTCCTTTGTGGAAACCACAACCACCTGGCCTTTGGCAGTTAGGTGGGCCATTAGGTGGCCCCTGCTACCTGGGATCCAAATATCCTCATTACACTTAAGGGATTCTAGTATAGTGGCAACAGATTCCCTTGTAATTTCTGACCTACAGAGAAGAGCAAGCGCAGAGCCAGCATTCTGAGACTTCCCTCACAAATTTATTTCTCAAAATCATGGTGAAAGGGGTGTTCTCTAGACCCTCCCAAGGTGGGTGAGCAGGTCTCACATGATAAATCCAGTCTACCATTCCGTTCTCCCTAAGCGTTTGGATCATTTCCTCAATAGTACACCAAGGCGGGTCAGGCATTTTAACTTCATTTACCATGGGTCACCTTTTGGTCCATGTTTCAGCCTAACAACCAAACTGTTAGAGCTCTTTCTAACCACTCACGCTATAACAGTGAATACATAGTCTCTGTTTAGTGGTCCTATACCAATAAATTCAGCCTGATCCAACTTCATACTCCTTCCACAATTGTCCCACACCCTTAACAGCCATTCCCACATATATACCCCGGATTTCTGTTTGTGTAAATTGGAAAACTCATGCAGTTATTTTGGAGTGCAGTGTACCTCTTTATGAATCACAGTTTGTATATCACATTTAGGAACCTGTTGGTAGTTGTATCTAGTTATAGGAGTAGAAGTAAAGTGGAGATAACGGGAGTAGAAAAATTATCTGTGTCCACAAGACCCATTAAGTTACTTCAGTCTACAGGAGGCATAGAATAGTATTGGTATGCTAATATCCATTCTTTCTTTGTGACAGTAACATTTTATCACTTCCCCTGTTTTTAGCTGAGTACATTACCAGACAAATAAAAGTGACATTTCTCAGCTTCCCTTGCAATTAGGTAGGTGAATAATATTATTAAATACAGACTAATGAGATATGAGCAAAAGTGATTAATGCAACTTCCAGATTGTGTCCTAAGAGGGTGAGGAAGCAATGCCCCTTCTGTGTTTGCTTCCTCCATCCTTCAGCTCACTGTGAATCTGGGAACAGGCTGTCTTGAACCACAGCCATGAATGCAACTCTTGCAAGATAGTAGAACAATGATGGCCTCCATGGGCAACTTCATAGAACACAGTAAGTATGCCAGCTTTGATGCATCTACAGCTTGACTATCATGTGAGAGATACAAAATTTATTTTACCTAATACTCATTATGCTGAGAAATTTATATTAAAAAGAGAACTTGTGAAAAACAGGATTATCTTTGATTAGAACTGGCTGAAAGAGTCATCTATCAACTGGAGAAAAGAATTTACTTGCTGCCAGGACAAGAATACAAATTTTCATAGCTCAGTGGATTGAGCTCGGGCTGTGAAACAAAGTGTTGCAGGTTCGATTCCCAGTCAGGCCACATACCTGGGTTGCAGGCCATGGCCCCCAACAACCGCACATTGATGTTTCTCTCTCTCTCTCCCTCCCTTCCCTCTCTAAAAATAAATAAATAAAATCTTAAAAAAAAAAGAATACAAATTTGCTAGGCTGGTTGCAGCAATCCCTGCTTTGACTGAGGCTGGAATGCAACTGACACAGGGAAAAGCCCCAAATACTCTGAACTGCAGAATAGATTCCGGAGAGCTTTAAGCAGTGGAAAGCACATCTGGCTCAGCACACAGGGAGGATGTAAAGAAGCCAAGGAGTAGGTTTGAGGTTTGCCAACACTGCAGGACACACAGGATGTGAACCCAGGGCAACACTTCTATTGACCAAGATGAAAGAGAAATGGTGAACCTAGAGGACTGTCCATGAATGATGTACTTGATTTGGATAGCACCTGCACCCAAGAGGCAGTGGCACCGAGAGTACCACTGTAAGTGTGCAGGTAAAGAGCAGAGGGAAAGTTTGCACTGAGTACACCAGAGAAGGTTGTAGGTAGAAGATAAGATAACTATAGATATTTTACAAAAATCCACTCAAAATAAAAATGTAAAATTGTTTGTTATTACTCTTAAATTTTAAAAAACATTTAGCTAAATGGTCTATGCCCATTGGATAATTATTGGACAATTCCCAAATCATGAAACTGTTAAATAGCTGTATGCCTGATGCACTCTTTCTACAGATATTTCAGATACGTGGCTTCAGGTGTCTTCATCCTTTATCGATCCTGCCCCATCCTGATGGGTCTGAAAGGCCAAGTAGGGGGTCTGGTGCACGTGAGGCCTATATGAGGCTTATCTCTCACAGTAAAATATTTTCCAAAATATTTGTGTTTAGCCCCAGATCAAGGAAATATTTACTTTATTTTGTTTACTTGATTCCTTGTCCATGAAGCAACTGTTTAAATCTACAAATCCGATGAAGTTTAATGTTTTACTGTAGAGACTATATCATGTTGTTCTTAATTGTTCTTAAATACCTAGGTCCACTTACATAATTCTAAGTTCTCTTAAAAAGTTATGGAAAAAATATAATATATTTGTGTTATTATGTGTTGGGAACTGCCCCACCTGGTTTCAGAAGCTGTAACCCCCCCCATGGCTAAGGCTGATTGAGAGACCTTGGGACTATAAGCTGCTAAGGAGACAAAGCTTATCTTCCTGGCAGGAGTGCTGCGTCTGCCCCCTTTTACTTCATCCTTGTTGGCCCTGGGCAGATGACTGATTAGCCAGTTATGGGTAAGATTCCTTAAGGGAGGGATGACCTAAGACAGGCACAGTCAGGAAGGGGTCCCTAGGGAAGGACTTTGGGGGCTATAGAAAAAGGTGGTGATGGACCCTTGCCCCTCAGCTTTGACACAGCTTGAGTCCTCATTCTATCTGCAAGAAGTCTTCCAATCTCTTGGCTGTCTTACTTCCCCTGCCTGACTTAAGCCTGAAACAATGACAGAGGGCAGTGCAGCCCTGTGCTGGAAAGGGTGGGTTCCCTGGGGCAATCAGGCCTAAGAAAGAATACATAAAATCCTGTGAAAACTGCTTTGCTAAGAATGCTCTCAATTTTCTGATAAGGGTCTGAGCAGTATGTGAGTTGATTCCCAAAGTTTTCTAACCCTTTAGTTTATAGAGCCTGACTCAGAATAAGCCCTCATAGTTCTTTGTATGTTATCTATTGTTTGATCATTACTGCCTGACAATGACTGATGAGCTTTACCTGTATTCCTGTGCTAACTGAACCCAATAAAAGCCCATTGAGGAAGAGGCTCTTGGCCCTTTTCCTTTGAGAGATTGGCCACCTTTCTTCCCCAAGCTGATCATGTCTTGGTAGACTTATTCTCATCCATGGAGGCTGGGGGGGGGCCTCTGCAGGTGGAGCCCCCCCCAACAATTATGTAACAATATAGTTAACTAATAATAGCATAGGGTCTAAAAGGAAAATGCCATGAGAAAATAGATAAATGAGTAAATAAAGTAATATTGAATAAAAACTATGAAAATTATAGTATAGTATCAGAAAGACCAAAGTAAACATTGGCAGTATAGTTCTAGGGAGAACATATTATTTAACTAGAATGCAACTGCAAATACATAGAATGAGTAAAACTAATAAAAAATCCTGATAATTAAAAATCCTCCTTCTACATGCACACCAATTTTCAATAGCATAACTTGGCTCTAGGAAGGCACTAAATTGCTTTCATATAAATTCCATGTTCTCGTATCAGTCTATTTATGATTCATGTTAGCGCTTATTAGTTTGCTAATTTTTACTAACACATTCTTCAAGCATCCCTGCTCTTCTACTCATCTTTGTAAGTTCAATAGTAGTACCTGCCATTTTGAGTATCCACAGAGTGCCAGGCATTATATAATGTGTCGTGTGCACTATTTCACAACCATCTAAAAAAGGTGTTAATATCTCCTGTTTACAGACAGAAAAAGAGAAACAATGAAAACAACTCTATGATCACACGGTAAAGGGCAGAGCCTGGATGTGAACAGAGGTCACTTAAATTGCCAAGTCACAGATAAAATTTGTATACGAAATGCTTAAATATGTGCATCTACAATACCCTAGTTTAATGCAGATTTGTACCTACCAACACAGCAAAAAAAGAATTAAAAAATAGCAGGTGATTCAGAAAATGTCACCACTCTATTGAAAGGCAAACAAAAATTGTATGTTCTGTAGGAACACTCACCCAAAGGTAAAACTGAAAGCATCCTACTTACCTCTGACTATGAACAAGCACACAGTGCCTATTAAGCAACATACTCATGGCAGGGTGGACACAAGGCTCCACCTTCCACTGCCCAGGTGACAAAATGATCTGGTACCCATCTCTGTTATGAAGTATTTTATTTTAAAACTAGACTACAAATTTCTAATTCTTTTCACTTTTTAATTTTCAGAAAGTAATAAATATGATCTATCTCTATAAAGCCAAGAAGCTTGACAGAAAATAGAGTGACTTTAAATATTGTGAGTTCATCCTTCAGTTAACTGAAAGCTCCTAACCCTGAGAGCCACAGCAGAGAAAGAGGGGAGACACAAAACTCTGGTCAGGCTCCACTTGATATTCTTGAGGTGTATGTAAGTGTGATTCCAAAATGACAGATGTTACATAGAAGAAAATATGTTATTCAATACAGAGAAAATGATGTTTACATAGCCATACCCGTACATACTTCAAAAGTGACTGTATATTCTTGCTCAAATTTTAATCCAACTATCTCTAAAGGGAATGTTAGAGATTCTTCTTGGATTTACACTATATCCAAGTGTGATTTTTTTTCCCTCAGAGTACTAGTGAGTTGGTTGATTCTTTCTCTTGCTACAATCTCCTGTTGTGCTCTATTCTTTCCTAAATTCTGGTCACTTTATTTAAGGGAAAGCATAAGCTGTTGATGCCACCGTGGCTCTGCCCCTCCTGTACCAATCTATCTAAACCCGACTTCCCTCCCCTCCCCCCAAAATGGTTAAGTCAGCTCTTCCAGGAAACACATTAAAGGAACTGCAAGCAATATTAGGCAAGATGAATGAATGGGTCAGGAGCATGCAAATAAAAATATGCCCAATCCATTCCCAGAAATAGACTCAAACCATGCATGTACATATGGGTAGGACAGTGGAATCATGCTAAAATAAAATATATGTAAAATAGTTTTAAAGCTCAACCATGATTAGATATCATTATAATTAACTAAGGATTCCTTGATATTATAAAAAAGTTTGTCTGTTTTTTCCCATATATTATTTGAAGGAAAATGTCAGAATGGCAACCTAAGTAATCACACATAATTTAGAAGATCTTTAGATTTTTCAGTCTCTTTTCATGTGGGAAAATCTGTCACTGGATTTTCATTTGAATGGCAAATAGCATTATATTATATTGTGATTTTGCCAGGCTTTTAACGCTTAGGAGCATCATAGCATCAGCATAATAGAAGCCTGCGGTCACTTATCACGTTTCTGTAAATTTCTTTTACAGGGGAAAAAGAAAAGACATCTTGAGTATCAGATTAAACACAGTAGCAGTTAATTTTTAGCATTCATCTTTAGGTGAAAAGGCTAGAGAATCTCTGCAGAAATTTTTCAACAATGATATTAGACAAACAGGTTTAAAGTGAAATACATAAGCTTCTTCAAAGTGTTGTTTTTGAAGACTGCCTTGCTCAGATATAAAAATAGATGGTTAAAATATAAAAATCAATTCTAATGGCAAACAGATCATTGCACTCTCCATGCCTGAGATATTAGGAAAACCTGACTATTTGATTTAGTACCACCTGGGAAGTAAGCCATAGGCAGACCTGAAAACCCTCCAATAACCTTGAAAATATACACTTCCTCTATAAATGAATGCTCAAATCAGGCCAACCTACCCAGCCCCCTTTCCTCCCTTCAAGGACAATGATTAGAAGGCATTATTGATCATAGTAAGTGGGTTGTCTTTTTCAAGAAGTAACCAACAAGTGAGGAAATGGGTGAGGGGGTAAGTCCTCTGGTCCCCTCAGGAGCTCCCCTCTCTTATAGTCGGGGAGCGAAGTTAGTTCGAGGTCCCAGTCCTTCACCTTTTCCTAGGTCAGCTTCCCAAAAGGCGGTGAGGGATTGGGTAGGTGTGGGGGGTGTAGGGGACAAGCTCTAGACTCTGCAGGGGGCCTCCACCGCCCAATAGCCTGGAGATGGCAAATAATGCACCACAAAGCGTGAGCTCGCACGCACACACAAACACGCTCACAAACTCTGAGTTAGGTTAACCTCCCTGCGCTCGCTCGGAAGACGCCTGGAAATCCAGAGACATTAGTTGGAAAGGAAAGGTGGTCCAGGATAGTCATGGGCGGACCACTCCTGCCAGCGGGCGGAATCTGTCGTCTTTGAGTTCCTGGAAGCAGGTCCAGGAACGTTGGACCGTGGAGCACACGTGCGCGGAACGAGCCTACTCTTTGGCCCCAGCCTGCCTGTGTGAAAACTGCACGGGGCCCACAGTGGGGCCCAGGATGAAGCTAGGACGCGGGCGGTGGGGGAAAGGGCTGGACCTAGTCCGGACCCCGTTTGCCGGACAGTGGTGTCTGATATGCCCAGCACCTCTGGGAGCCTCCCTCCAGGCCGCTCGGAGCCGCCAGACCAAGCCTCGTGCCTCGGGGCACCTGAGCTGGGAGTGCCGCACTCCCAGTCCCTTCCAGGACAGAACTCCACTGTCCTACTGAAGGACTTTGAGGTGTAGACCACCAATCATTAGTCAGAATGATAGGGCCCCCAAACCAGCGGCTGTGGAGCATCCAGGCGGGCGAAATTCAGGAGCCTAAACTCAGCGCATGGTCCGCTGGCAATCAGAGGGTAAATCCGTTTGTTCTTTTACTCTAGTAAGTATGCAAGCCACAGAGTGGACCGAGATGTCAGTAGGTAACCACAAGCCTAATCCTTCCTACAGTTACCCCAAGCTGCGACCAGGAGAGAAAGGGAAGATAAGGGTAACAGAGAGGAAGGAGAGGAGAGAAAAGGTTTGTGGGAGAAGGTGAGGAGTGGGTGGAGGGGCTGCTGAGAGGGGAAGAGAGTGCTTTCTGACTCTAGTGACATTCCCCAGGCATCCTCCCCTGTTGGCACTGACAACTACAAATCGGCCTCACACCGAAAGTCCCGTGTTAACTCGGGCAGGGACTAACTTCCTTTCGGCATATAGTAAATGTGTCAGGCACACACCGATATGCAGACGGTCCCCAGACAGTGACAGGACCAAAGAACCAGAGGTAGTCTGGCCCTGTTTTCTACTATCGCTTTCCAAAGCCTTTTTCTTGAAACTTAAACCATCTGGCAGAGAGGTCCACTTCAACTTTTCCTGAAAACTGCACTCCTCATCTACATGAGTGATTATTAAGGGCAAAGATTCTTGCAAAATGGTCCTGCCTGGAAACAAATGGTCCACTAGAGGCCAAGGCTAACACTTGTGTGCTGGCCTTTCAGGCTGCGGGAGCATCCTACTATGCCACAGACTGTTTCCTACCTGAGAGCCTTCTCGGGTTTTCCATCAGTTTTTTTGCACTGAACGTCCCCCAAACACTTCACTTCCTCACCATTAACACCGACTATAAAGTCCTCCCGGTAGCTGGGATCAATCCTCACATAACATGACAGAACCGTTCTTTCAATTGATTACTTGCACAACTAAAACAACACAGGTGTGATGTTGAGCCCTCACACTCTGGCAAAAGCAAAATGGTGGCCTTTTCTGCAAAGGCCATGCTGTCTTTGTAAATGCAATTGCTACTTGGTAAAAAGTTCTGTTTTCTAGACCTGATGGGGGGAAAAGGAAAGTAAGGAACTGTTAGTAATTCTTTGGAGTAGGATCCAATCTAACAGTCACCACCCTTTAGAGGGGAAACACATGATCTCTCACTCAAGCACATAGCCAGTATCTTTAAACCCACACCCAGTTGCTTGTAACTCTTTGTCAGCCCTACAGAACAAGTGGAATCCTTGACTGAGAGTCCTCGAAGCTCTTTTATGACTCTCGCTTAACCCTTGCCAGTCCTAGGGAGAAGCAGTCCCGATTTCGAAGCCTTTAAAAACCTGGCAGGGCGGGTGCTCATTGGGTGGGACTGGGTTCCCATAGTCTGTAGTGTCATCATCCAGCACTTTTGTTGGAGGGGATTTTGTGGAAGTCAAAGTAAGCAACAGGGCACTGTTTTCCTGCATTACTTCTGTCACAGATCTGGGTATAGGGGAGAGATGGACTTGGTACCTTCTGGAGGCACCGTGTGCTAGGTGCGGCTGGGGACAGGGACGGGGGAGGAGGGGACTCTAGTATGATCCTTCACTGCACCTGGTAAGGAGGTCTACAACTGCTTTCCAACCAGATCCGCATCCTTCGTGTACCAGTGTGTACACTCCATGAAAGAAATTTCATGTAACAATGCACCACAGTCTGGAGCACATGCCTATCCAGTCTCCCGGACTCTGTAACTGGATGGTTAAAAACAGCCCACGATCCTACGCCCCAGAGCAGAAAGTGAGAAAGCCCGGGCTCTTGCACTCCGGACAGAGCGTGTCTGACGCTGCGGGCCCTGGGACAGCGGCTCGGGCTTCCCGAACCGAATCTCCGAATACTAGAACCCTTAATTTTGGATTGCTCAGAAGCCCGCCCCCATCCCTGGGCTCCTTCTTCACCCTCCCAAGTAACCACCGTGAGTGAACCGCACTCACCTACTGTCAGGCAGATGGGGAGCAGCAACCTGAAAATGAGCCCACACACCACTTCTGAGGCCATCTCGACAGTCCGGCGACTCCGAGCAGAGAGGCGAGGCTCGAGGGTCCCTAAAACCGTGGTGCCAGGCCCATGCCCATCTAGGGCCTCCTGTTGCCAGCGGCTCGCAGCCTTCCGGGCATCGGCTTGGCGGGAGCCGCCGCGCTGTCTGCCTCGAGGGCGCGCTCACCGCACTCTCAGACGACCCTCACTCTGCTCTGGTTAGATAGCCCCCTAACCAGATGCCCGACCCCCACAGCCGGCCCATGAAGTGTATCTGCTCAGGCCAGCGGCAGCAGCTTCTTCAGCGGCTGACTCCAGACCAGAGTCCTGCGCGCAGAGGCACTTTGGGAGGGTCCTGGAAGGCAGTGCGGCGAGGGAAGGGGGCAAGAAGGAAGTGCTGTGCTTTTGCTTGGCTCCCTGGGCGTCGCTCAGGGACAGCAGGAGGGTTTGTCTTCTCGGAATCTCCTCTGAAGCCTTCGAGCCTCGGCAGCCAGGCCCCAGCCCTCTGCCCACGCTGCCTGCTGCGCGACCCTGGTCCCGGGCTCTGGGAGCTGCCCGCAGGCCCCCCAGAGCAGCGCCGCGACGGGTCCGGGGCTGCGGTGTGGCTCAGCCTCTGAGCCTCCCAGTGTCGGGTTGGAGAGACCTGGGTGGGACTTGCCAGGCGTGTAGAACCATCCCTCTGTCACCAGAAAAGAACTGTGCGAGCGTGGGCAGAAATCGAGACGAAAGCTCACGAGGAGTGAGTCAGGCTCCAACTTCTTCCTCCACGTCTTCAATTAAAAAAAATAAAATAACCCAAAGCCTCCCAGATGCCAGCGCGCCCCGGCCCTCCGTGGTGCAGCCTCGCCCAGGTGGCGCAGCCCCAGCTACCCGGCGGGCGCGCACTTCACCACCTTCAATGAAACTTTCGGGGCCTCTCTCAGGAACTGGCGTGCCCTAGGGCCAATGGGACGACAGCTCTGGAGCCGGCGTGCGGGGGAGCCCGCCCCTGCGCGGCTACAGTGGCAGGAGCAGTTAGTGGGCGCGGAAGGCTAGCCTCCAACCGAGGCGCGCGGACGCGTAGGAACTTGACACTTTCGCTTGCCCCCATCCGCGTCTTTCACTGCCGATCGCTCCCGCAACTGTGCCTGGTCCTGTCAGTCTGCAGACCCAGAAGGCGCACATCTTGGCACTCTGTCCCCTAGGCGCACCCCTGAGCTTACCCAAACCCAGGGAACCCTTTAATGCTCCAAGAAAAATGCACAGGCGCAGCACGAGAGTAACAACTTTGAAGGGCTGTCACTAGTGCTACAGCCGCACTTACCCATATGTATTGATTAGGAAGAGTAAAATCAGAGCAGTGACCCTGTCCATCTTTAATCTTGTATCTGAACTCCGAATGGGCTCTGGGAAATCCCAGGTCTCTCCAAGAATGGGCACCAATGTTCAGATGTGCATCCACTTTGTAGAGTTAGGGGAATCTTGCTTTTGCCTTAGATTGTTTTGTTGTTTGACATGGCTCTGGGGAAAAAGCATTTACTTTGCCATTTCTCCTAATTACCTCCCCCCCCCGCCCCCGCGCCTCTCCCCTCACCTAGAGAAATCTGGTTCTAGTTGGGAGAGGTCAATGTGCTTGGGTCCCTTATTTCATGATTATTCAACAGTGGGTGAGTTGTACTGAAGCATGGGTGGGATCCTCAGGACCAGAATGCAAATCTTTGCATTTGTAGAGAGGACCATTCAAAACTGGCATTTGAATCAAGAGAATAGAGAAAGTTTTTGATTTCCATCTTGCACCAGCATTTTGAGCTTGTGCTGGTCTGAGACTATGAAAGTCTGCTAATGATCAGTAGGCAAACCTTGATTCTGTCAATGGATAGTCATTGGCACCAATTCCACCCCAGTAAGAATCCCCAATTTGGGATATGGTGTTCTGTGTTTCAACTCAGCCAGGAAGAAGCAGTCTTCAATAGAATGGGAAAGTGGGATGAGGAGAAGCTGTTTGTTTTGGATAGAAATCCAGAAGTCCCAACCCCCGTCCCTGATCAGTCTCATGCAAATGAAGACTCCAAATCCTCACAGTTTGATTGGTCCAAAAGACATTGTTCTGATGCTGCTCTGATTGGTGGGAACTCTGCAGCTCTAATTGTATGGGTAGAGTCTCAGTCCCATAGGTTGAATTAGGATTCCAGGAACTCCTTTATGAGGGCTGGCTCAGATGGCAGAAACAGTGCAGGCAGTTCAGCACAGGTTTCTCTGTGAACTGCAGTTTGTTTGAGAAGCCCCTGTACAGAAATAGCTGTTAGGCTTTGTTTGCTTTCTTCTTCTTTTTTAAAATTTGAGTCCAATTAGCCACCAAGAACCCTTTTTCATCAGTATCTTTTTACCTCAGAGTTCACAGTTCTATGTGTTAATCTCCCTTTTTTAAAATATAGCAAACTCGTGTTTTGACCTCATGCCTTTGCAAATTCCCTGAGAATGACAAACAAACTGTGAACCATTTTTTTTTTAAGATTGGAGGCAGTGAAATCTTGTAGACACACCTTGAAACTTAGATAATCTATGTGTCCTGGAGTCCTCGAGAAGCTTAGACACTAAGCCCCAAACATAATCACAACCCCAACAATAGGACTAGGGATGATAGAAACTTAAATTATCAGCAAATTATTGACCACTATCAATAAAAGTTTTGTGTTTTATAGAAACCTGACATAAATCTGCACCCATCTTCCCAGGAGTCTAACATTTTAATGTTTATAGGTGGTGTTCTCTCTCCCAAACAACTTGTTGTGGGGACCTAATTAAGAGCTGCCAAAGCCCCCCCACCCCAAATTTAAATAATATTGCATCATCACATGAAGTCCTCAGTTTTTTCTGAATATATCGTCATATTCTCAGTAGATTTCCCATATTAACAACTGCCTAGATTTCTTCAAAATAACTATCTTGGATGCCTAAGTGGGAGACACAGAAGATAGGTTATCTTACAACCTACCCCTTTTTGCTTCCTCTGCCACATTGTATGCCAACAACTTAACTCCTTAGTTTTTTAGAGATTTTTAACACCTGGATCTTACTTCTTAGTCTTACCAACACATGTACTGAAGGAGGAGTTTCAATTATTCAGACTACATCTATATAGGGGTCTCCATCCTGGCTGCATATCATAGTCACGTGGGGAGCTTTTTGTCAGAATAGAGAACTACTGTCCTCATTCATATATCACCATTCAGGCAACATGCCATTGTTTTTCAAAACTAGCATCACCAAAACAAATATCTTTCTGGAACTATTTCTATACTGGGGTCAACACAAGCATGCATTATCAGTAGCCAGTGACATGCTGTTTTATAAGGGCCGTTTTACCCTAAAATTTCCCTAATCTGATGAGCAGCTTTAGGTGTCTAAACAGATTTGTTTTTAAAGACTGTCCAGCCCACTAGGATATTGGTCCCATTTTTTAGCAGTCCTGCATGTCTTGTGACCTTCATCCTCAATCTGAGCATGATCTTGTCTGAAATATGGTATGAGGTAGAAAATGCTTCAGGAAAAAAATACATAGATACTCATAAACATGTCATATTAATATTTCATGAGTACCTAAATTACACAACCACAGATTTAGCAGGGGTAGTGAATTAAGCAGCATTTAGAATGTATCTCTCTGCATCTACCAGGACAATGATGGCTTCTCTTGATCACTATTGACATTTTAGTGCCTTGGATTCTTCCTGTGTGAGTTGAAGAAAGTAATCAAACCTATCTACTATGGAGTTCTGTGCAACTACAGATAATTTATAGAGTGCTTAGAGAAGTGCCAGGTGCATAGTCATAATTCAGTAAATATTAGCAGCTGTCCTTGTTATCACTTGAAAACAAGCACTGGTTCTACATTTCTGAAGCTGTAATGCTGAAGCACAGCAGCCTGCTCTTACATTCAGAAAGACACATACACTGGCTCTTTATAATATGTTTAAAAATTGTGGCACAATTGGGTGATAGATGTTTTCCTGTGTCTGAGTTTTAGTTATAAAGAATTTCCCAAAGGAATAAAAATTTGTCAACCTGGCATTTTCTTCTCCCATTGAAATCTGCCAAAATCCATCAGTGCCATCTAGTCTGTAGAGACTGTGGTCACTCTCGCTAGCTTGAGGATATCTTCTAGCATTGGTGACATATTCTCCTTACATATACACTAATATAATATTCTTAGAATATACATTTCTATGTTTTCATTTATGAGTAGCAATATTTGCTTAGAGGTGATTTTAGTTAGGAGCCACCTAGTTGTTGGCTCTTATACTTGAAAAAACTTGGAAGCAGAATGAAAACATTTCCTCCTTTTGCTAATATATTCTGTGGTTGCACTTTTTTAAAAAGTTGTTAATTTAATGTTTACAGCAGAAGTATATTCAAGATCTCTAAATTCCCAAAACTATACAACTTCTAATAATTTGTAGGAGATGTCATTTTATTATACTTCTGCTAGAGATCTAGCCCCAGAAAACACTTCTGCTAGAGTGTAACCCCAGAAAAACTTTCCCAGTCACCCATGGAGAATGCGCCTGCAAACCCTTCATGTAGTTCTCATGTCAGTGGCACTGACACCTGGCCCTTACACGTAACTGTAACACGAATCTTCCATTCCTGCTGGAAGATTATAGTGTAGACTTTATACCATATGCTGAAAAACAATCTGTGAGCTATAATATGGACCCATAATCTGAAGCACATTGCTAATTTGTGTTTGTTGCTCAAGAACCTTGAAAAATCAGCTGACACATGTATGTGCTTTATTTTTTCAATCAGATTGTAGATTTTCAGGGCATGGACAAAATTTCATCTGTAAAATAAAGCAATCTAAAAAGCAGGTTATACAGCAAAATATTATTTCCAAGTGAACTGTGTTTTATTTATTTGCTTCTGTCTCACACACACAAACACACATGCACACACATTCTTAACTGGGTAACAAAGATCACATACAAAAATAAAAGAGCATAAATAATTTTATTTGTTCTTTGTTGTAAAGTTGACACATAAAACAAGAGACTATGAATTTGTGGGGAAGATGCTCTGTGGAAGTTGGTGACTTGCCTTGGGCACACAGGCACCCAGATGGCTGCCACTAAAATATGAAAAACACCATTCATTATTCACAGCAAACAACATGAGCAGATTTTTATCTCAGGGGTTATCTAGCTTCTTTTTATATATTTGCTCCTGAAGTCTTTGAAGAAGCTGCTGGTTTTAATTTCATTTCATTCATAAAGGTTTATCATAATGTATGAAGAGTATAAAGATTTTGGAACTTAGCATGAAATGTAGAAATTCAAAGCAAGTTAGTAAGCAAAAAAATTAAAAGTTATTTTTTACCTATAACCACTGAAATAAGGAAATCCTTCTTGTATATATCTTAGTAGACATTCATTTTAATAAATGTACATTTTAGAATGATTTGGATTTCAGTTGTATTCATTGGAACTTCATCAGGATCTCTTCAATGGTCAATAAATGTTAATTTGCTTGGTAAGCCTAAGTGATTTTCATTTATTGGTCTTTTTAAGAGATTTCAGGTGTACTTATGCATGTGAGTGTTTGCAAGTTTTGGAATTGGCTCTTTCTAGTTATTGACATTAACCTATAATTGGGGCTCATGGATCCCATTCAATGACTGTTGGGTCAGCTAATTTGTGTTTTTATCCATTTATTCTCCTGCAGTGCCACCTTTTGGCTAAAACTATATTGAAAAAATACAAGTATGTAGTGTCAAAAGGAAGTACAAGCAACAAATGATTGCAGCCAATGATCTGACGACAGGCTCAGAAATGATGCAGCTGTCATCAGAGCCAATACAGCCACTGCCTTCATGAAGCAGCCATCTAGAAAGGAAAGGCAGATTAATCAAATGATCATAAGTAAGTAAATAATACATGTGTGCAGAGGACTATAAGGCATTATGGTATCAACAGCATAAACAGGGAGTATGACTCCCAGGAAGTTTGAAAAAGACAGATTCCTCAAGATGATGGTGTTTCTTCATCTTGAAGGATGACTATGAATTCTGCAGAATGTAAGCTCCACGAGGGCAGGGACTTTTGCCCTGTTTTTTTACAGCACCCCCAACACCTAAAATAATGTGATCCAGAGAAGACACTGTGTGAATACCTATTGAACGAGTAAAGGACTTATCTAGGTGAGGACAGAAGTGATATGAGGTAGAAAGAACAGCCAGCTTCCCAAAGGTTAAGGAGAGGATGAACTGATACAGGAATTATGAGCAGTCCACAGTAAGCTTTAATATTCTACCAACTGAGAGTACTCCCCAGCTTAAACAATTTTCCAGATCATTTGATTTCCAATTCACATCCTTTCTATCTTCTTTTTAGTTTAATTGTAACAGTAATAAGCTCTTTTCGAGCATAGCTAGAATAACTGATATGGATAGATATATCATAGGAATAAAAACAGTCAACACCTGAAACCTGGGGAGTTTTCCAGTCCATGTTGGCCTGTCTTGCTCTGCTGCTGGCCATTGCAGCCTTCAGTTTCAATTAGAGACTGCTGGTGAGAAGTCAAGAGGTATGGCTCATGGGGTTGCAGTTCCAGCTACTTCTCGCTGAAATTATGCTAAATAAGTTGCTTGACCTTTCTCGATTTTATAGAGGGAAGATTCCCCCACTTAAAAGTTTGTGTGTTTTTAATCCACTTTTTAAAAATCTTTAGATAGAGAGAGCATATTTATACATATTCTCTGGGCCTGCAGCAATACTGTAGCTATTGTTAGGCCCAGAATTTATTTGTGTTGTCCATTTACTTTTCAGTAGATGGAAGGCATTGGCAGTCATGAGCAATGCTTTACCACAGTCACTCAGCAAACAAGCAAAGCAGACACTGTCTCTGAACTTCCTGACCCTGAAAAATCTAGTAAGTTTTCTTTAGTGTGAAGTTTTCTCTGCCTTGTATACAACAATGAGATAAACACCATGGGTTTCCCCAGAATTCTTTCAGGACCTTCACACAACTGTTTTGACTGTTTATTTTAGGTATGTGAGGAAATGGCCCCTCTTGCTAAAACAAACATAAGACACTCTTCTCCTTCCCCCCATGTCTGAAGAAGACTGCAGGTCAGAATTTTTCAGTAAGAGGGGACTTCATTCTCACTGCCAGCAAGCCAGACCCTGGGTTTGCTTTTCCTCCTTTCCTAGAAGGGAAGAAGATACCTTTTTTTTTTTTGGTATTCTGTTAAAACACTTGAGAAAAGTGGGCATTTTAAAAATAAAGTATGCTACAAAATTAAAGATGAACAAACCATGAATGGTACAAAATGTCTTTCCCAAAATACAAGTGTCTGATGTTATATATTTCAAAACAGTAGCAAATTTTTGATATGTCCTAAGATAATTGGTCTCACGATTTGGATGACTCCTATGTCAATTTCTGAGCACCAGTGCAAAATGAAATGTGGATTTCATTTCCACATTTCAAACTTGTGCCACATTTCCACTTGTTCAAAAGTGAGGGGAAAAATTCTACTAAGAGTACTAAAATATAAAACTTTTCCCTTCCTTCCCTGGTCTTTTTCTGAAATTGCCATACCATTTTTATTTGCCATTTAATACTGTTCTATGTGAAGAAAATTAAAATTATTTAAAGTATTAGCATGAATTTGACCACAAATCTTTGTATTCTGCAATGCCAGTTTTCATTGCAAATATAAAAGCAATTAATTCATGTGCAGAATTACTGAATAACTAGCATGATATTTTTTAGTGCATAAGTGCATTCATATTTTGTTCTTAGCAAAACTGTTGATATGCTTCACAAAACTAATTGAACTGTTTTCATTTCCCTTCTTGATACATTCACATACTACCAATACGCTCTACTTTCAGCTTACTGATGAATAAGAAAAGACTCAAAGGAAAAGACACTACTAGTTGCATTTTTTTCTCCTTCCCTCTATGCTGACATTTTCAGCATTAGTGGTTGACTAATACAGGGAAGTATAGCAGGTCTTTGAAAAATGTCATTTTGTTCAATGTTGTTTTATGTCATTTTGTTATATAACATTGATGATATGCCATTGGAACTTAACTCTTGTTTATATCAATTAGCCTATGATAACTTTTGTTTCATTATATGTCATCTTGTTTAAAGTCACAAAACCTGTCAAAGATGTTAAGTGAGTAAGAAAGGACATGATAGATAGGATTCCTTGGCCACTAGTCTGTTGCCTTTTTATTTCAAAGCAGATCCTATTGAAACAGAGGGTGTGGCCTCTGGGGCCTGTTGGTGCTGCCCCTCTTTCTTCCATCACAGGAAACACTTCTTGTTATCCCTCATATAGTGGGCTCACTGGAATTCTGTGCTCATGATCAGGAATGCCAAATGTGAATGGAGTAGCAGAGAACAGCGTACATGCATATTGCTCATGTCATGCTCCATTGTCCTGTGGACTTCACTTGCAAAATACAAGTTCAAAATAAAATTATTAAAAATTATAAGACAGAAAGAGCAGAGTATTAAACCAAGTTTAGGGACCTTCTGGGGGCAAGGGTGGCGGTGGGTGGGCTTTGTGACTTGTCAGGGGCACACCCAGGAAGCTAGCCCCACACCAATAGGTGTCATCTCCCTGGCCACTCACTCAGCAACTCTTCTCCAGCTATGCATTCATGTATGGTTCTTGGTGTCGGTTCACCTGGACATCTAACTCTGTTCCAAGGAGAATTCCAGCCACTCATATGTTTACAAGCTATCATAGTTCATCTGCATAGGATACCCAACTATTGAGTTCTGGGCTCTGCTCTAAATAACCAACCAATATAAAGCCCTGCATTTCAAAGTTTCCCTGGTAGCATTCCTGGGGCCCCAGGAAATTATATCCTGGGACCTTCACCCCAAGCATTCCTCAGTCTCCCCATTATCTCTCACCACATCCACCATTAAGAGGTTAGACTTATGCAAACCCATTCATAAAGTTTGTAAATGTTATTAGACTTTAAAAATTCAATAATAAAAATACGCATATAATAGAATTAACATCATGAAAATATAAACAAAAAAACAAAGACAGGTTGAGGAAAATATTCACAACTGATATGACAGTGAGATGCGGTTGCTATCCATGTTGTTTAAATCATGAAATTCATGAAATTCACCAAGGAGAAAAGAAACTAAGACTTGGGAAGATACACAACCTCACTCAAAACCAAGATCAGAAAAAATTTAAATGAAGTACAATTTTTCACCCATGAAATAAATTATTTACTTTAGCCCTGGCCAGGGAGCACAGTTGCTTGGAGCATCATCCTATATACCAAAAAGTTGTAGGTTCCTGTGTTCAATCCCCAGTCAGGTACATACAGTAGGCAACCAATCAAGGTTTTTCTGTCACATTGATTTCTCTCTCCCTTTCTCTCTAAAATCAATAAACATATCTTCAGGGGAGGATTAAAAGAGAAATTATTAACTTTAAAATATAATAACATGTTATTTAAAAATTATGGTTAATAGATCATTTGTTTCTTACTGAATCCCATGTAAATTTCAGGACTCCTTTTAATGTATCTGTCATAGCTGAATAGCTACATGAAGTTATTTTACCTTATTGACTTTCTTGCAGCCTCCCCTCACAGTAAAATCATGGAAGTTAAGGAAGCTTTTTCTAATTCTCTACAGTAGAAAAATAAGAGTGTGGGGGGGCAGGTGGAAGGGATTTAAAGCTAAGCAGATCTATATTCAAATCCCAGGTGGTGCACTTAGCACCTGCATGTACAAACTAAGACAAGTTACTTAAAATTGTGTATTTCTGTTTCTGTTAAAATAATGAAAGTGAAGTGTGGCCAAAAAGAACAGTATAGTCACAATGTGTATAGAAAGCAAGGATCTGGCTACTTTGGTAAAGGACTGCTGGAAAGGAAAATGTAGCTTAATTGGTTTCCCAGAAGTGTGAAAGTTAAGCAGCAGAATACAGTGACTATAATGATAATACCTTGCATTTATCTTGTTCCTTTCTCTTAAGAGCTCAGAGTGCTTCTCAGACATTATCTCATTAATTTGTAAATCATTCCTTGGAGGTAGGTAGGAATAAAGCCAGACTAAAATTTCTAACTTACCATATTACTAAGAGTCAGAGATTGAAATATTCTTTCCATGCAAGTAAACACACTTTCTATGCATAGGTATACTATTTCACAAGTCATACACCAGAAAGTTAATTAGCACACTCTTGTAATCTTTAAAAGAACACATACCTTTCATAAGGTAAGTTATTATAACAGATATCTATTTGCTTTGTACCTTGAAAAATGGAAGTGTTTATAGAGTTTTGCTCCCAGAAGTGAAATGGGAAACCAGTGAAATTCAAACCTATTAATGTATTCAGTACATATAAATGTAAGCTTGCCTCCCCAATACATGACAATAATTAGAGTATGATTGTCCTTCAAGAGCTAACTGTAAGATCAACACAAAATTTACAAGGTCAGAAATACAATAAGTCACCTTCAATACACAAAATAAGGCACAAGCCAACATGATCTAACTACCCTGCTTCAAGATAGAAAAAAATGCTGCTCTGACCTATATGGCTCAGTTGGTTGGGTGTCGTCCAGCAAAGCAAAAGGTCACCAGTTCAATTCATATTCAGGGCACATGCCTCGGTTGCAGGTTTGGTCCCAGTCAAGGCACGTATGAGAGGCAAATGATTGATGTTTATCTCTCACATAGATGTTTCTCTCCCTCCTGTTTCCTCTCTGGAAGGAAAGGAGGAGGGAAGAAAGGAAGGAAGGAGAAGAAAAGAAAGAACATGCTAATTAAAAAGAACAGAAAAGTATAGACCCAGGAAACAGTATTTCCCAATGACCAGTAAACACTGTGCATTAGAAAAAGAGACTTGATCAATAAACTATCAGTATTTGGCCCTACTAGCAAGGCAGTTCCTAGAGGTAATGTTTTATTTGACAATTGTTTTTGGTGCAATGATGAGGAGACAAATATGAAGCTCCCAGACACATGGCCTGCAAATGGGCCTCTAGGTGAGGGGCACAAGCCAGGCAGAGAGCAAAGCCTTGTCAAGAAGAATGATGAACACTGGCTGCCTTAGATTAGGTTTGCTAGAAGCTGAGTCTGAGGGGATTCTGGTGCAAGTGCTTGATTGAGGTGTTCCCTCAGGAGAAAATGGGATAGGGAAGCAGGTGGGCAGGGGAGAAAAGCTAAGAAAGGATGGGGACTCATCAGCTTCATTGCAAGGAACACTCAGAAGTGCAAACTGCACCACTGAGATGGCTCCACTTTAAGAAAGGGGGCTGCTGTTGTACCCCTTTGTCCATTAGTCACTAACTGGGAACCACTCAGGATGCGTGGTGGTATAACAGGGATCCCCACAAATAGGGGAGAGGTTGGAAAGTGCTGAGGACTGTACTTATGTGTGTTGCCCCAGCAACCAGGAGATGCTTCCATGACTCAGCAGAGTGTAGGGCTAATGCTTAGAGGTAGGGAAGTGATTGAATGGGAAGGACATACCCTGCCATCTACTTCCACTGTACATGGGATTACAGGGATTGTCTTTAAAAGTGGAGCATGTGGAAATGCCACTCACTTTGCTCTTCCCTCCCCTGGCAGTTGGTTGGTCACCAGGGGCTCAGGTTCCTGAGCCAGAGGGCTTTTGGGCAGCCACCCCCCACCGACTGTGCAGTGGGGACTGTCAGCAACAGTTTACTGTGGCTCCTCCCACTCCAGCCCAGGCAGGGTCTCAGACCCACTATACCAAATGGTGGGTTGCAGCTCAGCAGACTGGTGGGTGCAGATCCTGGAAACTGCATGGCTAGAAGGTGAGCTCTGTGCCCCTCCAGTGCACAGAGTCCATAGCAGTACTGAGGACCGGAGCTGTGCTGCACAGGTCATACCCAGCCAGGTGCACAGATGCACCAAATGGCAGTGGCCAGAGGCAGAGGACAGCGCCTGGCAAGTAGGACACTAGGGTGCATACATTGTAAAGGATGCCCAAAGCTAGACAGCTACTGGAAACCAGCTAAGTCGCCTACATTTCTTAAAGCTCTGTGCCTTTGGGTGGAAGAAAATGTTTCTGGGCAATCTTGAGCTGAGCTGGCAGAAGGTGGCAGGATGATTTTCTTTGGATGTTCTAGAGGAAACAGGCTTTGAGGCAGAAACTTGCCACTATTTCAAACTGCGTATACTTTAAATAAAAATTCCTTTTTTCCCCCCACTGAACTCTGTCTCCAGAGTTTTCGCCTATGGGCAGTGAGTGGTAGGACCCTCCTGATTATTCAGTTACAATGGGAGCATAGCCTTCCTAGAGAGGTTCAAGCAAAGACCATGCTCTAACAAAGGGGCAGGTGTGACCACTAGCAGTCAATCCTTAGCACATGACTGGTGAGGGGATAAAGGCAAGGTACTGAAAACATCTTCTGAGCTGGCTTATGGTTTTCTTAGTGACCAGGATACTAGGAGCACTGGTGGTCTCTCTCAGAACATACATTTGAAGGAATCATTCTTCCTTCACCAAAACATCTTTCCTCATTTTCTAATAAACCCATGTACTGGCTACCAGTAAATAAACTGATAAAAAAAGATAATAAAATCAGCCAGTCATGTGAAACAAGGAAAACAAACAAGCTAGCAAAATAGACCCAGAGACGTGGAAATAAAGAACAAACTGACAGTGATCAGAGGGGATGGAGGGGTAATGGGAGAAAGAAGGGAAAGGGTCAAGTCAGGGAACATATATGAAGGGCCCATGGGCAAGGACAACAGAGGTGGAATTGAATGTAGGGGTTGGTTAGGACAGGGGAGAGTAATGGGGAGAAAATGGGAGCAACTGTAATTGAACAATAAAAAATTTTTAAAGGTATGGAATTCCCTCTCTTCTCAAAGTACAATGACAGAACAACCCTTCCCTTTCTCTCTACTGCTGTAAATTCTATTCATCACCTTATGCAATAATTAAGTGCTTGAGCATTTGCTCTATTTTAAGCACTGTCTTTAACACTGGACACACAGTGGTGAACCATGAAGCCTCTATGCCCATGTCCAATTCAGTGAAGGGCCTTTGAGAAGTCATCTCACTGGGCATGCACTCTACTCCCCATAAAAAAGTGTTGAATCACAAAGCCAGTAAGCCAGTATTCTCTCCTTCTTAACTTAGTGTATTTCCTGATAATACTTGTGTCAGGCTTTCCTTGCCCAAGTGGACAGTTGCAAGTGGACACTTGCTTGGCTTCTCTGCAAGATTCAGACAGATGATTTCAGTTGGGCCTTTCCTGTTGAATGTGTTCAGTCAATCTTGTCCCATATGGTGGCCCAAATGTGGTTTGATAACCCCCCTTACAGAGTAGTCATGAATCTAGGCTAATGACAGTATGATTTCTAACATGCTTTCTATATGAAAAAGGATTAGAAAAGGGCATTGATATTCACTGAATGCCTGGAACATTTAGGCAGGCAAATGATTTGGATTTTCCTCCACATGAAAGTACCAAGCCTTTTTTTTAAAAATGGCTTCATACATGTGGTTTTTCTCCCCCCAAGGCTCATCATCTCTGTCTTCTTGTGAACATTTTCTCATTTTTCAATCTCACCTTCAGATCACCTCCTGAAGAATCCTTCCCTAACTGCCCAATCTATAGCTTCCATCCCATCTCTCCATCCTCTCATTCTGTTTTTCAGTGGCATCTTCTTTTTCTTCACAGCACTCATCAATATTTGAAATTGTGTGTGTATATTTATTCCCATCTTTCTATCACACTAGACTGAAAGCCCTATGAGGGCAGCAAACTTGTGTTGGGTTCATCGTTCCTATCCAGTTCCCACAGAGTGACTGGCACAGAAAACACACTGACTAAATATTTGAGGGGACAGTGTGGTGCAGTGATTAAGACCATGGGCCTGGAGTTACACTGCTTAGATCTGACTCCTTGCCTACCACTCTTACTAGCTAAGGGACCTTCAATAGCTCTAAGCCACAATTTTTTCAGTTTCGTCATCAAAATAGCAGCTATGTTTTGTGTTATGCTGATATTTACAAGGGCTATTTTACATAATGTACTTAAATAAATACATGGTAAACAATGTTTGTAGCTTGGGTTACACTTTTGTTTGCAGCTTGTGTCAGGAAGTGAAATGTGAGGAACACTGTGAAATCATGTTGTACTAACAGCTGTATTTGCACGAAGCAACTGAATGAGAAAAATGAACATTTTCAGACTCACTATTAAGTATTTTTCCTGAAACTTTCCAAGACTGTTTGCTCGTTTTCAATTATCCGTTATTGTCCTGGTGAAAGATAAAATCTTCAACTGTTGATTTTCCTAGGTGCGCCCCCTGCTGGCCTCATTTCAGGGAACCAAGAAGCAGAGGCAGGAAACTCACAAAGCACTTGCTAAAGCAGGTCAATGTGGCACCACTCCCAGCACCACGCAGTCGGATAATCCTTAAAGCAGGTGAAAGAAGGGGTCCTGCATGCCTGAGCACTCCACAGAAGGGGTCAGTCAGTGCTGCCTGCTGTAAAACACCTGTCTTGTGATAGGACCTCATAAGCCCTGATACGAAGGAAAACAGTTCTTTGCAAATGGAAAAAGAAAAGATTAGGGAAGGTGAATTTATTTGTATTATTATCCATAAAGAAGAAATGACACCTGTTGAGACACAAAGAAAAAAATATTCCTGACCACAAGACATTTATAATCTAGGAACTCAAATTGTGCTCAAACTAGGTTGATGTCTGCCTTGGGGGAAAACAAACAAACAAACAAACAAACAGAAAATGCCATAAGCAAACAAAACAAAACAGAAAATGTGAGAATTTGCCCATATTATAATTGTGAAAAGCATTTGCTCACTAATCATTTGCTTTCATAAGGCTTCCCTATGGTTAAGTATGGACACTTTAGATTTTTTATTGGAGGGGCAATATCCTTGGACTTTAAAAATGTCAGTGAAATTTAAACAAAGTTCTTTTGATGAGGGGCCACTTATTGTCAATTGCACAGATAAATGTAAGTTTCTGAGATCAAATAGCATGAGAATAATCCTGTTATTGCTTTATCTGTAGAGCAAGCAAATTGCCAATATTCATTGAGGAGAATCTTCAAGGTCCTGTGAACTGGGGACCCTCACAAATACTAATCAAGAAGTGATAAATAGACATGATACTCTCTGATCTTTATTGCTCTCTTTCTCTTTGAAACTCCATTTCATCATTCTTCTTGAAGGGAGACCCTGAATCTGAAAGGCTAATAAATTTAGCTTCAGCTGAAGAAAAGGCTAAACTACAGGGTATGGCACAAATAACGCCCCCCTTTCTTTTTTTTTTTTTTAAGATTTTATTTATTTATTTTTTAGGGAGGGAAGGAAGTGGGTAGAGGGAGAGAGAGAGAGACATCAATGTGCGGTTGCTGGGGGTTATGGCCTGCAACCCAGGAATGTACCCTGGCTGGGAATCGAACCTGGGGCATTTGGGTTCCCAGCCCGTGCTCAATCCACTGAGCTACACCAGCCAGGGCTACACCCCCTTTTCTTACAAAATCTTTTATTACAAAATCATAAGCATGTAATTCTGTAACATAACAATATCACACTCAAGCACACCATATTACATTTTAGGTGAAATGTTTAAATTGCTGTCCATCTCGTGTGAGACATTCACATACCCTACCAACCATACTAGAGCAAGCCTTACTTCTGCCGGACCCTGTAGGTGAGCCGAGAGCAACTTGAAGCATACGGTGTTACCAACACACAGGCTGATGAGAGAACTCTGGGGAAAAAACACATGGTTTGCCTTATTTCCATCCCATCTTCACAACTTCTTACCTGCTTGACCTTTCCCCTCTAAAACCCCTCTGTCTCTTCTCCTTGTCTTACATATGTTCTTATTGTACAGAACGCCCGATTCCACGTTCTCTTGTATGCTTCTCCTGAAATTTTTTCTTATTCAAAAAGGAGAAAAACCCATTTCTCTAGATTATAATCAGAAAGACACAGCTCCAGGGCTTGGTCTAGCCCACTGACCAGTTTTATAAATAAAATTTTATTGGGACACATTACACATTCATTTGTTTACAGGTTGTTTATGGATGCTTTTTTTTTCTGGAACAGCAGAGACTATGGCCTACAAAACCTAATATTTATCTGTCCCTTTATAGAAAATGTTTGTCAAACCTGCTCTCAATCCTCTCGTCTCTCTGTGTTCCATGGATGATGTTTATTGCAGTTTAATTATCTGTTCATTTATACTAGACTAAAATATTACTGAAGGCAAGGTGGCATTTCCCTTATCTTTTCATATCTTCCATACTATTGACATTGCTTAATAAATATTTCATGGAATCAAATTATCAAATTAAACTTAAGACTTCAAAGAGTTCAACTTGTTATTGTATTCCTACTCAAGCCCTGTAATTGGAGCTGATCATACCAAGATTGACAGGCTCTCAGTCTCTGCTTTGCATAAACTCACAGATTAAGTACTAGCTCATGGAATCACATCAAACTAAAAGTTTCTGCACAGCAAAGGAAACCATTATTGCATGAAAAGACAACCTATGGAATGGGAGAAAATATCTGAAAACCATACATCTGGTAAGGGGATAATTTCCACAATATATAAATCACTCAAAAAACTCAATATCAAGAAAACAAATAACCTGAATTTAAAATGAGCAGAGGACCTCAGTAGACATTTTTCCAAAGAAGACATACAAATGGTCAAGAGATAATATGAAAAAAATGTTTTCTAAGAACCATTTCCCCCTAGGAGGAATCCTGACTCAGAGAAGAAATGACTTATTCCAGGTCTGAAGTGACAAACTAAAAAGTGAGCTGTGATATTTTGTGCTAGAAAGCAACAGCTCAGAGGATGATGGGACACACCAAAGTGACCCAGGGGATGATTTGAAGGGACTTTCCCCAACCCCCAATCAAGTTCTTGAATTCTGAACATTAGTAATCACCAGAAAGGATTTTAAGAAGTTAAATAAATAAATAATAAGTCAATACTAACAATTCAAAAAATTAAAAATGGGAGGCTAAAAAGAACATTATTTTATGTATAAAAACACTTAAAAGAAAACAACTATACAAGAAATGATGAGATTTGAAAGTCACCATTTTGTGCAAACACATGAGTACACACACACAGATATCCAGGAATCATTAATGTAATCTAAAACCACTAGGTGGAAGGAGGAAAATAAGTTGTTGAAGAATAGGACATTTGCTAAATGTCACCTGGGGATTATTTGCAAGTTGCTAAAAGAGAATGGAAATATCTGACAATTGTCACTTTAACTAAGTCATCAAATTTTATTTCTCTAGTGAAACAACCTGACATCATGCACCTCTTGGTGTAATGCCATATGAAGGACCTAACATCACCTTTGAACTATTTAAACTGAATATAATGAAGCTCTGGATATCTAGTTTAAATGAAATTCAAGGACTAGTGTGGGCAAGTTAAATGACATGTTGAGGAGCCAATCAGACAAATCTAGAAAATTCAACATAAGGGCGGATTTTACAAGACAAAAGGAAAAACACAATAACCAATGCAACACGTGAAACTTGATGAGATGCTGGTTCAAGAAAAAAGCTATAAGAGGCATTTTGGGGGCTTTGGGTGATGTTTAAGGATGAATTGGATATTGCATGATATTTTAAGTTACAGGTATTTTATGAGATATAATAATTATTGTATATTATAGAAGAAGACTCTAATTCTTAGGAGATGCCTTCCAAACTATGTCGGAGTGAAGTTTCACCACGTCTGCCATTTATTTTCAAATGATTAGTAGCAACAACTATATCTATATTTACATCTGTATCTATCTGTATTATATAGCTATTATATCTGTGCCTATAAGTAGATACATATAGATCTATATAATATAGACATATAATATATAAATAAGATATAGATAGAAGGGGAACAAATATAGTGAATGTTCAAAATTATTTGACCTACATTATGGATGGATATATAAACATTTATTGTATTACCCTTCCAACTTTTTAATTTTGAAAAGTTGTTGAAAAATGTAAGGGCTTCCTTTAAGTATTAATTCTAGAAAAATGTAAAAACAATTTTTTCATCAAACACACAGAGATGTTCAATAAAGCTGTATTCACTTTTGGATATTTGCTTTTAATTTAGTTGTGTGCAAGTGACAAACTGCTTACAGGATTAAGTTTTCTGAGAAAAATATATCCCAAAATATACAGACTTTAGAAAGCTGGGGAAGCAAATATCTTTATTTCTAGTATATGTCTTTTTACATATGCATATTTTAATATGACTTTAATATTTTTCATGTGATCCATATATAGCTAAAGTAAGGCTTCTTCAGACTTCAAGTTTAAAAGATTAAAATTATTTTAAGAGGTTTTCTGAAGTTGCTGAGAACTATGCAGCAATTTTGTGACTGCATAGCTTGGCATGCACCTAATATTTTGGTTTGGTAATTACAGAGCTATGGTATGTACATCATATTTTTACAGTCTTGTCATTGTATTATGGTGTTCTGCAGCCAAGAGAAAAAAGTAGCAAACTATTTTTCATCCTGCTTTTTCCAAAGAAAAAGAGAAACAATACCATGACTATGAAACCATTGTATTAAATTAACATGACTTTGGAAATTCAATTAATATAAAAAGTAGCTCTTCCTAGCTTTAAAATCCCTTTGCTGTAAAATGTTCACATTCCCATCACACTGCTCCTTTTCTTCTTCCCTTGCCATGTGGACCATGTCTACCGTCCACTTGCTCCATTCACATACCTCTCTGTTTTCTATGCCTACTTCTCCTTTCCCCTCCATTTTTCCACTCCCTTCCCTGTCCCACTGCCACTTTCAATTCAATGTGCAGCTTCACTGAACCCAGTGACAGCCAGTGTGTCATTACTGCATCATCAGTACTAGAATCTCAGGTGCACCCTGTGTTGCCATCCTTCAAGGCCAGGCAGGGTCATGGTATTTGTGCCAATGGAAAAATATTCATGGAGCCATTGGTATGTCTGGCAAACCTTTATTCATGGGTGGACAAGCCATGCACACTGCAAGCTGTGTGTCTATCTGCATGTCTCGTGCCATGGCCCTGGCTCCCCAGCGTGGCACCTATCATGGCACCTGTCCCCTTGTGTATCCCTCATCATCATCGCCCCCCCCAAGTAGGGAGTCTCTACCTGTTTAAGTACTAGAGGGGAACAAAGCCAGCAAGATGACATAAATTATGTAACATAACATAATTCTGCACATGCAAGCCTACCTCATGTTATGGGAATAGTTTATTGGACCCAATCTCAAGGTATGAGAACACTAGTTACCAGGGCCCTCCAAGGCCATGAGGACACTGCTCCCCTTAGTTACCCAGACACCTGGGTGAGGAAGCCAGACTGCCTCTACTTACCCTTCACACCCCTTCTCTGGCCCTTCTTTCACCCCTGAAGTCCCCAGATATGCTCAGAAGTCACAGTGAGTAACTATGGGAGAGAGTCATGAAGTAATCTTTGAAACTAAAATGCCTTGAAAAATTCCCTCAGGGTACCCTGTAAGCTATGTAGCAATATTTAATCTATTTAAAATATAAAAACCTATGATACACTAACTTTATCTTTAAATGATATTTTACAAGAGGAGTTTTTACCTAACTTGATTGACTAGGTTCATGGAAAGGACTAAAGTGATCTGCATCTGCCGTTGTTACTGTTGCCCTTAAAATCACATGATAAATCAAATGCAAAGCAAACACTGTACTTTACTCATATTAGCAACAAGGAAGAGATACAGAGCTCCAAAACAATTCCTAAGTGCTGATCGTGTAGGGCTTCAGAAACCTTTGAGTGTAACTGTTGGAGTACAAACTTGCTTTTCATAATATCTTACACCTGTAATAGCAACTTATGATTTGTAACCTAGGCCTCAGACACATCCTGGCAAGTGTCCCTTAATCCAGAATAGTTAATATTAAGTGTTTCTTGGAATGTTTGTATTTCTCAGGCTATGCCACTTGGTAAATTCCAGGGTGTTTTGGCAGAGTCTCTCTACCTCCTCCCTTCGCAAGTCTCTCAGGATTTCCAGCTGAAGTGATTCCACATGACTCTGATCATCCCAGGTCCCACATCTCCTGCAAAAACGATCAGAAGTCAGCACAAAGCTGAATAAAGCTCAAGAGAACCATCAGGTGATAATGCATTCTTCCTTGGAACATCAGTCCTGAAATAACCTCTTCAATGTCCAGGTCAGGAAATTCCCCCTGGAACTATCAAACAGGCATTACAGCTTGAAAAATAGAAAAACTGGACTGTCCCCAAGAAGGAACTAAAAAGGTACCAAATTAGCAATACCACAAAGCCACAAACAAACCTGTCTCCTTCATTCTGTGTTCTTTTAATTAAAAACATCAGTAATATGTATGGCGTTCAGGAAACATTTATTGAGTACTCACCCTCACTGGGCAGCCTTTTATTTCTGCTCTCAGTACTGGCAATTAATTACATCTGTCCTCTACCCAAGAGCTACATTAAGTAACTTCTCTCACACAATTGTAACTCCATCTTCACCTGTTGTCTCTGAATGCATCAATTCCATCTCCTTTGTGAAGAGCTATATCTTATTCAGTGCTACACCCAGAACATAGTAAAGTGCACTTAGTGGGCACTCAGTGAGGTGGCTGAATGAATGAATGCTCAATGGAGGACTTGTCAGGCACTCTGTTGGAATATGAATATGAAAAAAAGTCACTTTTGAGCGATTGCTGTGTTATAGGCAGTGGGTTCAGAAATGTGTTACATTGTTTTATTTGGTCCTAACAAAAGCTCTGCAAGGCAGATTACAGAGACTGTGCTATGAAAAATGCTGTAATTACTCTTCACTCCAATTTCTGTGAGGCTGCGGTGGAGCTCATTGCTATTAGGAATGTGGAGGGAGGAGGAGGAGGAGCCTAAGAAAGGTTTAAGCTGAGTGTGAAGGACAAAGTGGAGAATTTGGCAAAAGTTCATTAGCAGCAAAAATATGAAAGCACATGCTTGGGAAAACAAAGGTTGTTCTGTCACTGGAGACCGACTGCCACTGGGGCAGGCCAGCATCAGGAGAAAGCTCTCAGGGCTCACATGAGAACCAGACTCTTCTCTAGCTGACCAGAGAGGTTTAACTTAATCTGTCTGTGGGTCAGAAAAATTTTTGTAGCAATATGGAGTGGGGTTGATCTTGGACACAGAATATAAAAAAGATTCCAGCTAAAACCAAGACAAAAAAGGAATGAACATGGGGGACGAAAGGCAGAGAAGAATTAAAGATGTCCACATTTCTGAGGGTTTGGTGAGAAAGTGGAAAAGTTGGTCTAGAGGACTCAAAAACCTTAATGAGTAAATAAAGTAACACATATTGTTGGATGCAATTCTTGAAGAATTACTTCATATAACGTGTTTTACTCTGTCGCTCTTCTCATTGAAGTATTTGTCAAAGTCCCCAGGGACCCCAAAAACATTGTGACAGCCCATCTCATTCATCACTACAGAAAATCCTGATGGAATAAGTGGTCCAGTAGTTCTCGCTTCCTGATCCTCTGGTTGTGTTGTGTCTTGTCATCCCACTGCCACTCCGCAGGCTTGAGTTAACCAGGAGAAGACATCAAAGAAAACAAGTGACCTGGTGACTTCACCCTGGCATACCAGCATGTGGATCTAGGTTCAGGGAGCGTCATGGCACTGTGGCTAGGAACTCTTGTCGGCCAAGGCAAGGGTGGTGGCTGACCATGTCTTGATGATAATGTTTTAAATTTAATGAACATAATAGAATATTATCTAGGATTTTAGGATGTGGGAAAGAGACAAGTTTGGCTAAAGTGGCTATCAGGAGAGGGAAGAAAATACACACTTGGTTCAATGCAGCCTTTGTTGTGCCACCACTTCTCATGCCCATTCAGAACCAGCTTGCTGCCCTGGCTGATGTGGCTCAGTGGATTGAGTGCAGGTCTGTGAACCAAGGGGTCGCTTGTTGGGTTCCCAGTCAGGGGACATGCCTGGGTTGTGGGCCAGGTCCCCGGTGGGGGGTTCAGGAGAGGCAACCACACATTGATGTTTCTCTCCCTCTCTGTTTCCCTTCCTTCCCTTCTCTAAACATAAATAAAATCTTTAAAAAAAAAAAGAACCACCTTGCTGTCCTGTCCCCACCTTGCTGTCCCAGGATGTGGGTCTGCTCAGGTCAGTGAGGGACACTCAAGAAAACTGCCTCCAGCCTAGGCTGATGTAGCTCAGT
Source organism: Phyllostomus discolor (assembly GCF_004126475.2). Lineage (NCBI taxonomy): Eukaryota > Metazoa > Chordata > Mammalia > Chiroptera > Phyllostomidae > Phyllostomus > Phyllostomus discolor. Next base: position 50,520,938 of record NC_040911.2, read on the forward strand.
TCATTGGAGTGCCATCCCATAAACCGAAAGTTTGCGGGTTTGATCGCTGGTCAGGGCACATAGAAGAGGGCAACCAATCTATGTTTCTCCGTCACACTGCTGTGTCTCTCTCTCTTTCTCCTTCCCACTCTCTCCAATAAAAAAAGTCCCTGGGTAAGGATTAAGAAAAGAAAAATGTCTCCAGTCCATGGAAAACCCTCTGGGATCAGCAACAACAGGATGACCACAGTTAGGTAGCAGCTTAGTTAGATGTGGTTTTAGAGTCCAGCCAGCTGACATGGGAATGGGAAAGTAGTGTCCAGTATCGCTTGCCCTTCTGGGTTGGGATTCAGGACCGTGCAGAGAATGAGCCCAGACAGATCTCTGGTTTCAGGGAGCACTTTCAGTTCTTTACCCTCATTCCCCACTTACCACCCCATTCTTAAACAATTCTGCAAGAGAAAGGTCTGTTCAAGTTATATTCAAGAAGTAGTACACTTGCAGATGGAGGAATTCTTAAAAGAAAGAGAAAGAAAGAAAGGAAGAAAGAAAAAGAAAGAAAGGAAGGAAGGAAGGAAGGAAGGAAGGAAGGAAGGAAGGAAGGAAGGAAGGAAAGGAAGAGTAAGGAAGAGAGAGAGAAGATGATAGAGATAGAAGAAAAGAAAAAAGAAAGAACGAAGAACGAAAAGAAAGAAAGAAAGAAAGAAAGAAAGAAAGAAAAAAAAGAAAGAAAAGAAAGAAAGAAAAAGGGGGAAGGAAGGAAGGAAGGAAGGAAGGAAGGAAGGAAGGAAGGAAGGAAGGAAGGAAGGAAGGAAGGAAGGAAGGAAAAGAAATCTTCACAAACCTCAGAGGGACTCCGACATGTGTACTTCAGAAAAAAAGTGGACCAATTTGGAAATGGGTGGGAAGCCAACTCCAGAGTACTCACCTTCAAGCCCTTTCAACCACAAGCTGTTTTGACAAATACACTTTGCTTTCAGGCCACACACACATAACACAAGAAAGCAGAAACAAAACTTTGCTGAACAATAGTTATCCTCACTTTATTAGTTTACCTTTCATATTGCATTAACATTGTGTTTTTTTAGTTGTGAGCCTTTAATGGCTTAAGATCTCTAGCTTAATAAACACTTTTAGAAAATACTAAACCTGTTCCCAAGGTCACTTCAGAAAGTTTATTTACTAGCAGACTCTTCTCTTGGTTTCACGACTGTGTCATGATCATCGCTAACACTGCTTCCCTTGTGCCCTTTAAAACTCCTAAAACTGGAAATTATTCAGTCAATTTTTCTGTTTAATTACCTTTCAGGCCAATACTGTGGTGGGCAAGGGTTTAGTTTTCCATTGTTTTCTGATGGAGTTTTATAAAAATGGTTGATTTGTAAGTTTTAGTTCATAGTACATATCATGCTACAGGTCAAAAGCATAACATGGAAGAGAGTTGAGTAAGATTATTTGAAAAAATATCATTTACATGCACTTAACGTTTCTAAGATCTCAGAGTCTTTAGAATATTTAAAAGGACAAATATAACATGACTGTGTAAGGGTGACAGGAAAATATATTCAAGCAATAAAATTATTCCTCAGTCTGCACTACAGAAATCATTGAATGTTTAGAGGGAATCTTGGAAATTATCTGCTCCAATGTAGTCAAACACTCACATTCCATTTCTTTTGATTATCCTTATAAAATTACATGTTTTGAACTTCCAAGAATCATAATAAAATTTTGCAAGCACAAGCATGTTTAAAATCACATTATGATATGTAAGATGGACCTTTTTAGGCTCAGATAGTATAAAACCAGAAATAAAGTAGATTTATGAAAACACTTTGGATGAGTCTCCTAATCTTCAATTCAAATACTTTTTCGGCTTCTTGCCATGTTTAGTCTCAGCCAAATAATGTTGATAAACCAAATGTTCATAGACAGATATGCAAATTTCTACTTATTAACATATTAGATTTACTTTAACCTTTCTCATTAAGAGCAAAATGATAAGAGCATATTGATAATAAACTGCTTCATTCTGTCCATCTGTAAGAGTTCAGCAACAATGTATCCAGCTAAAAAGAACCCTTAATTCTAAATATGTATGAGGAAGACAAATACCGTATGATTTCACTTATATGTATAATCTAAAGAACAAAATAAGTAAAGAAACAAAACTGAAACATTCCTAGATACAGAGAACAGACCAATGGTTGCCAGAAAGGAGGAGGTTTAGGGGACTGGGTGAAAAAGGTGGAGGGATTAAGAAGCACAAATTGGCAGTCACAAAAGAGTCACAGGGATGTAAAGTACAGCCCAGGTAATATAGTCAGTAATATTGTGATAACTGTATAGGTGCAAGGTGGGTGCTGGAAATATTGAGAGGAACACTTTGAAAAGTATGTGGTTGTCTAACCTCTATGCTATATACCTGAAATTAATACAAAATAATATTGGAAATAAACTGTAATTGAAAAATAAAATAAAAACAAATAAATCAACAAATAAATAACTAGATATGGTGTCCTATGCACAGTCTTTAATGCCAACCACAAAACTAAACACATAGTAGTTAACTAAGAATTAATTAATAATCCTGAAGATTTTGTTGCAAAGATTTTGGTTCTAAAATGGCAAAAAATATGGACAATAAAAAGAGAAGATACTGTTGATGTGATTTTCATGAATAACTGCCCAAAGCTAAAGCACTTTAGCAGCACAAGTTATTTGGTCACTATACTGAAATTTCCAAGAAATATTCTGAATGGAGAGGAAAAAAAACATGTTTTTATTTTAAAGCTATATTTTAAAAGTTATATTTTATTTTATTTTGCCCAACTATAAGATCTTTTGACAGTATACAGGTAAAAAATGTACTGTACCATTGTCTTCTTAAGGAAATGCTTCTAGAAGAGTCACATAACCAGACAATCAATCAATACAATATAATGCGTTAGATTAATTTTGGCCAAAATTATTACAGTATAAAAAAAAGCCAGTTTCATCAGCTAAAGAAATAATAAAGTTTAGCAGGAAAAGTCCCACAATGTCCAAATAAATCTGTAATAGGTCAGAGTGAACTGATGAAACATAAGGAAAATAATAGGACTAAAAGCATAAAATCAGTCTTTGTTACTCCCAATGTAACTTGTGATTTAGTATCTAGAAAATATTGACTCAGAACAAAATTTCAATAATGCTTAATAATCTGCTGAGTGTGTAAAATTTTACACATTGCCAAAGAGACAAAAAGAAAACTAAATGCCAATATACTGAGTAACTCACACAGGCTTTTCAAAAGAAAATCACGCACTTATTATGAAAATTATGACTTTTTTAGAATGACCTATTGAAAATTAAACATTTATTGCCTTCCCATGCAAACAATTAAAGTACAATTTGTCTTTCATTTAACTTAATTATTACAATTATAAATTAATAGGGTCTGCCTTGCCAAAAGTCTATCCAATTTTTAGATTATGACTGTCAGCATTTTGAAAGTCATTTGTTTCCATCGCTCATCTAAAAGCTTTCAAGAGTTCAGAGAAGCTGGATCATCAGTCTGGAAGCCGTACAGTCAAAGGAAAGTTAACCACAAAATGCAAACTTGCTTTTAGGTTCACAGGGCAGTTTATTAAGATTACTTTCATACTTACTGCAAATTGAATCACACAAAAGTCAATACATAAAAATATATTTCCTTTGTTCGATAAGGATGTTTTCTCAGCCCATGCCAATTTTTTACCTAGATCTGCAAAGTCAGCAATTAACAAGGAATTCAGATCTATGGAGCCTTAACTCACTCTCGGGGGTAAGGGTGAAGGGAAGGAATTATAACAATATTGTAACAGCCTAAATGTTCAATAATCTAAGAAAATTTTAGTTTATTTTAGTTTTATTTTAGTTTAGTTTACTTTAGTTCTTTCAGCAGAAAGTATAATAAGGGATGCATTAAAAAAAAAACTTTAGGTAGCTGCTTTTTGGGTTTTTGCTTGATTGTTTTTTCTAATAATAAAAATAATCTTATTTATACCATATGTAAATATATTATTCAAATATTGTCATCCTTTATGCCAGAAAAATAAGTGCTAATATATAATATTAATATAATTCCACAATTAGTTAATATGGAATATTTGTAAGAAGTGCTGAGTTGAATAGCATAAATATTATGAGCTTTCCTTAGGGACAAAAATTCACAAAAAATCACAGTTATACAGGTAAAAGTGATCAAATTCAAATATGTCAAAAATGTTCTTTGTTCTTACTCACTTTCTTTTCATGCTTATTCATTATTTTGTAAAGCATCTAAAATCTTGATTTTTTTGCCTTTAGGTCACATGTGTTAGGTTTTACATAAGCAGAACTGGTGATTGCTGACCTTTAGCTGAAAGATACAGACAATGTGGAATGGCCAAGGCCTTAGAGTGTATATGCAATGGCATCTTCTAAGATGGTTTTCTTTGCCAAATAACCTGAGATTATGCAGCCACATTGCAGGGAGAAATGAACAAGTAGGCCAGAACAAGGCTGGCTGTACTTTCAAATTTCTCTAGAACTGTTTTGTCAAAAGAAAAACTGGTGAGAAATGTCTTTCTTTATTCTGTCTCCAGTACTTGTTTGATTTAGAATTTTGGTTTCATTGTTAATCCACATGGATGTGCTATAGTTATCTGTATGCTATAATTTTATATAATTGTTTCAAAATCAATTGTTTAATTTCTGTTAAGCTAATTGTAGTTTGAAAATCATAGTGCAGATGACATATTATTAGAGTCAGAAAACTTGGTCCCTATGTCCTGCTTACTAGGCTGAAGAATGGTCCCTAAGATGTCCACATCCTAAGCTCCAGTGGCTATGAATATGTTAGGTTACATGGCAAAGGAGAAAGCAGGGTTGCTAATAAGCTGACCTTATAATAGGAAGATTATTTTGGATTTTTGGGGTGGGCTCAGTGCAATCGCAATGATCCTTAACAATGGAAGAGTGTGGCCAAGTAAGAGGGTCAGTGAAAGAAATGTGATTGTAATGAAAGTAGCAGGGGAAGACGGAGGCTACATGACTTGGAAGGGGGAGGAGGCAGGCCACAAGCCAAGGAATGCCAGTGATCTCTAGAAACTGAAACAAGGAAGGAAATGAGGTCTTCCCTAGGCCTCCAAAGGTGCAGCCCAGCTGACGTCTAGATGTAGCCCAGGAAGACCTGTGTTAGACTTCTGAACTATGTAAGTATAAGATAATACATTTTTGTTGTCTTCAGTTTCTAATTTTGTGGTAATTTATTACAACAACAATAAAAATCTAATACAAGTAGCCATCCTGCTTTCTAGAGACAAAAGCCACAAAATTTCCTTGAGATCCAGTTCTATTATCTATCAAATAATTAGGTTACATTAGGCTTTTAGAGCTCTAAAAAAAGGAAACTCCATGAAATATTATGCCTTTTCAGTTGGGAACACCAAATATATGACAGAAGAGCCACCTGCTGCTATTTCCCATAAGCCCAGGGAGAAAGTGAAGTTTCAAATATGACGAAGAGCACAGATAATGAAAGGGCAAGTACACAGAGTCAGAGTAGCGTCCAGCATGCTTGAATGTGATACTCATAATATTAATCTTTACTGATTGCTTACTATGCACCAATCACTCTCCAGTGTCCTTCCCACATATTTGAGAAATTCCCCAACAAACTTATGAGGCAGATATAATAATTATGCCCATTTTATCTGTATAAAAACTGAGACTCATTAGTAGTCTTTTGTCCCAGGCCATATACCTGCTAGGTGGCTAAGTTGCAATTTGAACACTGACATCTGAACATTGAGCCTACTTTCTTAACCACTCCATGATTCTGCTTGGCCAATGGATCATACATTCATCAACTGACAGATTTTACAGAGTGTCCATTATGTGACAAGCACTATTTCAGGTAATAGAGTTATAGAAACAATAAAAAAAAGTTAATGCCAAGCTCGTAAGGGGCTTACAATCAGTAGCAACTAATATATTCAGCAAATATTTATCAAGTGCTTATTATACACAGGCATTATTCAGGGTAATGTATGTGCATCACAAAATCTAGTATGAACATTGAAGCCTACAAAATCTAGTATGTGCATCACAGACACAGGCCAGAACTGTCATCTTAGAATCACCTCATTCAAAACTATTGTCTTGTAAATCACACCCTATCACACATGGACTGAATTGTTCACTGCACACCATATGGAGGGGCTCTGTTTTTACTAAACAACAAATGTAAATCTGACAACCATTGAACTTCAACAGTGATTTAGAGTTGACCTTACTGATATCTGCAATGGAAAGGAAATAGTGTCAGAAAAAAATATTTTATATGTATTAGGTACATCAAGTTTACTTAGTACTATAATGTTCAAATTATAGTAGAGATACTACAGTCAGAATAGCTTCCAATTTCTAATTGGAAAGGGCATTATTTAGTGTAAGAAAAACCATGTATATCATACCAAAAATCACTAACTTCACTCTTCTACAGTTTAGCAATGAAAACAGAGAATTTGGGGCAAATTTTCTTTCATCATAGTTCACTTGTGAAAAATATTTTAAGTTTAAAATGTCATAATGCAGTCATATTTATTTATATCAACTTTTGATCCAAAAATAATGTGTGATAGTTAAATTTCATAACATTAAGGCTTTAGTGAGTAAGTCTACTAAATGTATAATTTTGGCAGATTCTCTGAAAGGGCTTAAACTTTTTTTCTAAATCACCACTAATCTTTACAAGAGACTACCTTTTAAGGATTCATTTAGAATTCTGTCTCATTCTACATAGCCATGAATAAGATCAGAATACCATAATGGTAGTGTCCCAGGTTCAATTCCCAGCCATGGTACATTCCTGGGTTGCAGGCCATAACCCCCAGCAACCGCACATTGATGTTTCTCTCTCTCTCTCTCTCTCTCTCTCTCTCTCTCTCTCTATCTCCCTCCCTTCCCTCTCTAAAAATAAATAAATAAAATATTTAAAAAAAAGAATACCATAATGGTACTTTGTTTTCACTAAGCTTTTAATTTATTGAAAAACTATGTTTTGATAATTAATATTGGAATAGCGAGGTGTGACTATGGTAATAAGAGTACATTCTTACTTAATAAATTATCATCATGAATACAATCCATCCCTCCAAATGGTTATATCCTAACCAAAGTTCAGTAGAGAATATAAATTGAAGTATTTTAAGTGAGAAAAAAAATATCTTGATGTATGTGGTGGGTGGGGATTCTACCAACAAATTCTCAGCTTTCCTGAAAAAACAAATATTAGAGATTATTCTCTGAGGTCATAACTCATGTTACTAGGAATGTGTGCTCTCTCTGCTAAGGCAGCTGAGTATCATCTTTCAAAGGGATTATTCCTTCTGTGAAAAGAAAACTGCCCACAGAATTAAGAAGGAAAAGGGGCACTAGCTTCTGTTGAGTGTCCACATGAAAATCCCCTTATCAGGCAGCTGGGTGGTATAGGGAGTGAATGTCAGGTCTGAGGGAGCACAGAGCTCTTGCTTCAGGGCTCCAGGCACCAAAGCACCCCACCTCAATAGGGCAGGAGGGAAAAGAAGACCCTAGGGAAAGACCATTATCCTCAAAACTAAAAATCTAAGGCCTACAGAAAGTCCTAAGATATCTAGGAAAATAGTCAGATGACTGGTTTTCTTTTTTTAAATCTTTTTTGTTATTATTCCATTATAGTTGTCCCAATTTCCCCCCTTTTACCTTCCTCTGCCCACAATGGAATGCTACCCAATCTAAAAAAAGAAGGAACTCCTTCCTTTTCTGACAGCATGGATAGAACTGGAGAGCATTATGCTAAGTGAAATAAGCCAGGTGGTGAACAACAAATACCATATAAGATGGTATAAGAAAGGCAAATACCTATAAGACGACTGGTTTTCTATGCAACATCTACTATTTAAACATTTGAATTGAAAAGATAATTATAGGAGGAAGCCATTGCTTACCTCATCCTCTCTGGGAAGAAAGAACATTACATTATGAGGTAACTAAAGAAAATGAAGAAAGACTTTCAGTGTTAGAGTTTACATTCAATTGCTGTAACTCTAGAAGGACAGAGAATAAAAATGTCAAATAAAAGTCTCATCAGCAGTCACAACAACTCTACATACAGCTAAAGAAAGAACATTGCAGATGTGCTCAATTGTTCAATGAAGATTTCATAGCAACTGTAAGACACCCCGGCTTTGGCAATATCTGGCTTATCTAAAATATGTGTCTATACAAGGAATCCAATTAAAAAGTGGGCAAAGGACTTGAACGGACACTTCTCCAAGGAGGACATACAGAGAATCCAGACACATGAAACAATGTTCAATATCGCTAGCTATCAGAGAGACGCAAATTAAAACCACAATGAGATACCACTTCACATCAGTCAGAATGGCCATCATAAGCAAAGCAACAAACAACAAGTGTTGGAGAGGTTGTGGAGAAAAGGGGACCCTAGTGCACTGTTGGGGGGACTGCAGACTGGTACAACCACTATGGAAAGCACTATGGAACTTCCTCAGAAAACTAAAAATGGATCTGCCTTTTGACCCAGCAATTCCACTGCTGGGACTCTATCCTAAGAACACTAAAACACCAATCCAAAAGAACCTATGCATCCCAATGTTCATAGCAGCACAATTTACAATAGCTAGATGCTGGAAGCAACCAAGATGCCCATCAGTAAATGAATGGATCCAAAAACTATGGTACATTTACACAATGGAAGTCTATGCAGCAGAAAGAAAGAAGGAGCTCCTACCCTTTGCAACAGCTTGGATGGAGCTGGAAAGCATTATGCTAAGTGAAATAAACCAGGCAGTGAAAGACAAATACCATGTGATCTCACCTTTAACAGGAACCTAAACAACAAAACAAAGAAGCAAGCAAAATATAACCAAAGACACTGAAATAGAGGATAGGCTGACAGTGACCACAGGGGAGAGAAGAGGGAATTTCAGGGGACATTGGGAAGGGTTCATGGGAACAAACTTAAAGGACACATGGACAAAAACTAGGGGGAGGGAGGTAATGGGAGGGAAGTGGAGAGGGGTGGGAGGGGGGCTGGACTGGGAGTAAAAAGGAGAAAACTGTATTTGAACAATGATTAAAATAAAATTAAAAAATAAAACTAAAATATGTGTCTATAAATTTCTGTAGGCAGCTGACCTAAGGGTTATAAAAAGCCCTGTATTCATTATGTCAAGAATGCCATAGTTGCTAGTTTTATTTTAAGGTAAATATGATTGATCTGAAATTTCCACACTGAATATGTATAGGGTAAGTGTGTTTATATACAGATTAATTTTAAATATATTTATTTAATTAATGTATATGTATAATAATTTTTGTGGTAAATAGGAAGATATTGGGATTTCTAAAACATAATTTTGGCAAAGTTTATTTAATTGTCCCAACTTAGTTAATAATGACTCCCTGAACATGAATGGGGATTGTATTAAAAATAAGTATTCTTCTTCTGGGAAGAGTCCCTCTTGATATTTAATGAAAAATATGGCAGTTGTCACTTACACTAACTTCCTGTGTGTGGAGGGGAGTATGAAAGGCAGCTACACTAATAGACCCTTACTCATCAGTGTCCTTGCACCTTGGGTGGCTTAACTCCATGAGACAAAATTACCAACATCAGAAATGAGATGGGTGACATCACAATAGATTATATTGATACTAAAAGAATAACAAGGGAAATATATGAACAACTTTATGACAAAAATATCAATAATGTAGACAAAATGGCCAGATCCTTGAAGGAAACAATCTAACAAGCTTACTCAAGAATTTGAGAAATTGAATTCTGCTATATTTATTAATGTAGTTGAAAAAAAAAAAAACCTCTCCAGGCCCAGAAATCTATTGGCAAATTTTGCCAACCATTTAAGGAATAAATATAGTAATTATAGACAAATTCTTCCACAAAATTATGTTACAGGATTATTATACTATTCATTCTATGAGGCTAGCATTACTTTGATACTAAAAACAGATAAAGATATTGAAGCAAATGAAAGCTATACATGAATGCCCCTTATAAACATAAATGCAAAAAACAACATAGTAAAAATCATATACATAGAATTCAACCATATATAAAAAGATAGTGAACAGCATAAAAAATGAGATGCCCAGGGATAAATCTGACAAAAAGATGTGAAAGATTTATCCACTAAAAACTATACACCACTTTTTAGAAAAACTAAAGAGATAAATATATGGAGAGATTTATGAGTTTGTAGATCATGATTCAATATGGTTAAGATATCAGTTCTTCCCATACTGATTTATGGAGACACTGCAGCCCTGATTAGAAAATCCCAGCATACCTTTGAGGTAGGGGTTGGTAGGAAGGGGGGAGAGTGGTAGAGGGAAAATGGAGAGAACTGTACTTGAATAACAATAAAAAATAAACAAAATAAAATAATTAACTGATAAAAAAGAAATTGAAAAGCTAATTCTAAAATTCATTTGGAGAGGCAAAAGGTCTAATATAGCCAAACAACTATGTAAAAAAAAAAAGGACAGAATTCAAGGACTTATATTACCCACATTGAATTCCTATTACAAAGCTAAAGTAATCAATTCAGTATGCTGTTGGCATAAAAATAAATAGATTAATACAACAGGATAAAGTCTAGAAACAGACCCACAGATATATGGTTAAATCATTCTTCTCGAAGGTACAAAGACAATTTGGTAGAAAAAGAATAATTTATTCAATAAATGGTGCTGAGATAACTGGATATTTCTATATAAAAATGTAACCTAAACTTCACACCTGATACAATTATTAACTTGAAATGTAAAACCCAAAACTTCAAAGCTTTTAGAAAAAAGCATAGGACTAATGGGCACTAAGTCAGAGATTTTTGTAGACATGTGTAGTTGTTTCTCTGGGGTAAATGCCTAAGAGCAGAATTTCTGAGTCATATGACATGCGTGTGTTTAACTTTTACTGGATCATAGCATAAATGGAGAAATTATAAATTACTAGAATTGGTTTATACTATTCTATTGATTTTCCAGCAGAACATAAACAAGGGACAGTGGTACAAAAAATAGTAACGACAATATCAGCCTTCAGATAAAAATACAGCATATCAAAACAAGTAAGCTTTAGCTAAAGCAATGCTGAGAGAAAAATTTATGGCACTAACTGCTACATAAAATGAAAGGAACTATCTCAAATCATTAATTTAAATTCTTACCCTAATAAACTAGAAACAGAAGAGATTTTCTCAGAAGAGAAAAATAAAATAAAAGGAGGTAGAAGGAAGGAGATAATAAGAGGAGAAATAAATGAAACTAAAAATAGGAAAACAATAGAAAAATCAATGAAACAAAGCATCTTAATTGTACTTTAAATTGCACATCAATATTTGTAGTGCTATTTAGATAATCTATTTCATGTAGGCTGAGTTTTGGTAGTTTTTTCATTTTTGAAGGAATTCACTCCTTTCTTTAAGTTATTGAAGTTGCAGGCTTAGAATTGTTTTAAGTATTATTTACTATTCTTCAATGATTATAGAATCCCTTGTTTCATTTCTGATATCAGTGGCTTCTTACCAGTATTGCTAGATGTTCATCAGTTTTGTTGATTCCTTTTTGAAGAAACAGCTTTCTGTTTCATTCCATTTTGAGAGTGGCCTTTTAAAAAACTATTTTATTTTATGTTTTCCATTACCATTTATCCCCTCTATACCCTCTTCCACCTTTCCCCCCAACACAATCACCACACTACTGTCAGTGTCCTTGAGTCCTTTACTGATATGCCACAGTACTCTGCTGAAGAGTGTTAAGGGTCTATGTCAAGTTTTCAGCTTAGCACAATTAATTCACACATGGAAGAAAACTTCCCTTGACTGAGCTAGAACAATCCAGAAGAATTAAAGGACATAAACAATATTCAGAACTCACAGTGGATCAGAAATAGTCCTTGTTCTGGACCAGCTGGAGTGGAAATTTTGAGAAATATCATGGTGGTGGGTTACCTAAGGTTTATTTTCATCTTTCAGATATCCCAGATTAAGAACTGGAAGGGCCTCCAACTCAGAATTACCAACAGGAATAGATGTTTTTAACTGCAAGTAAAGCACTGTTTCTCTGGCTAAAGGACTGAAAAGGAAGAATCCAGCAAGTTTAACTCCTGGTTCTCCATTCACTAGAAGATGGATACCTAGGCCTGGCATCTCCTGTGATAACAATGATATAGAGTCACCAAAGACTAGCTTTTCCCAAAACACCATACCTACTCATCTCTTTTCTTCCTTATCAGTCTAAATAGATCATTTTAATTTTCATTAAATTAAAAACACGTTCTATTCCTCCCCCTACCCTTTTCCATATACTACTTGGTATGCTACCTAATTTTCAAATATTTGGGGATTTTTCCAAATATTTGTCTGTTATTGACCTTTAAATTATTTATACTGTGGAAAGAGAACACTGTATGATTTGGATCCTTTTTGTTTCATGGCCCAGAATATGGTTCATCTTGGTAAATGTTTCAGGTGGAATATTGAACACTCTACTTGATGCCCCATGAATTATGAGGTGTTCCTCTCTGGCTGCTGGGAACAGGAAATATTCCTACCTAATGTAAGCTCCAGGTTCATTTCCTCTTTTCCTTTAGCGTGGGTCTTTCCCCAGCATGGGGTATTTTCCTTACATTCATGCAATGATTCGTACTCAGCTAAAGGCTCAAGGACGAGGCCCTCCGGAGCTCTTTCTTTGTGAAGCTTTTTCTTCGCTGGTATTCCCTGTCCATGAAGTACAGCTGCTGTGCCTCCCCAGACTCATAGCTTCCCTTCTTAACTCAGGATTATCACACTGGTTCTCCTCTTCCTTGCGCAGCCACCTAGCTTAATAGCGTGTAGTTGATTTCTCCTATCTGCATCACATTCAAAATGTTTAGGATGAAGAACCTACAGTCTCACAGAAATGTCTGAGGTATTTGGAAAATACAAGAATATTTTAATAGTTTTTTTTCTGATTATGATAGATAAATTTTTTGTTACATCAAAATCCATTAGTCTGTCATTCACTTGGAATGGATTGATTATCTATATGCGATTTTGTTACTCATGCACTCATCATTTGGGAAATACTGACTCAGAGTTATGCTAACTTTAAAAATGTTGGTACATTTCATTATACAATATATAAGAAATTCACAAATGTTTTCATTACAAATGTCAGCATACATTCTTTAAAACTGTGAAGAGGTCAGGCTCACAGTGGCTATTACAATTTTTCAAGAATTCTAGTTTTTAATGGAACGTTTTAATTTTATCACTGACAACAAATACCATCCTTTCTTTTTTTTTTTTTTTTTGAAACAACAGAATTAGTTCATTTTTTAAGAAAGCTTTTGGCCAAAACCAAAGTCTGAGAAACTGCAGTTTGCCGGTTGCTGTTTTGGTAATAATTGCATTGATTGCAGCTGAAGTAATTGCACAAGTGCTTTTGCACAGGGCATCGCGTCTCCTCCAGTAGGCAGCACTATCCATTTCCCCACACAGAATGTTACCAGAAATACTCAGGACCACATTTCAGACACTTAATAATATGAACACATTTACCAGGTCCATTTTTAAGTGAGATTGACTTACCTTTTTAACTATGTGTGGCAGTGAATGGCACAGTGACAGCTTAACAGTTTTTGCCACTGCCTTGATTTGTACTAAGGTACTAACATTTCTTCTCATTTTTGAAATACAAAAGTCAACATGGTTAAAAAGGTAACCAATATTTTAGTTTTATTTTTGATATAATTTGACCTCATGAATTTTTTTAAATTTTATTTTAATCATTGTTCAAGTACAGTTTTCTCCCTTTTACTCCCAATCCAGCCCCCCCAACCCTCCCTACTTCCCTCCCATTACCACCCCCCGCCCTAGTTTTTGTCCATGTGTCCTTTAAGTTTGTTCCCATGAACCCTTCCCAATGTCCCCTGAAATTCCCTCTTCTCTCCCCTGTGGTCACTGTCAGCCTGTCCTCTATTTCAGTGTCTTTGATTATATTTTGCTTGCTTCTTTGTTTTGTTGTTTAGGTTCCTGTTAAAGGTAAGATCATATGGCATTTACCCTTCACTGCCTCGCTTGTTTCGCTTAGCATAATGTTTTCCAGCTCCATCCAAGCTGTTGCAAAGGGTAGGAGCTCCTTCTTTCTGCTGCATAGACTTCCATTGTGTAAATGTACCATAGTTTTTGGATCCATTCATTTACTGATGGGCATCTTGGTTGCTTCCAGCATCTAGCTATTGTAAATTGTGCTGCTATGAACATTGGGATGCATAGGTTCTTTTGGATTGGTGTTTTAGTGTTCTTAGGATAGAGTCCCAGCAGTGGAATTGCTGGGTCAAAAGGCAGATCCATTTTTAGTTTTCTGAGGAAGTTCCATAGTGCTTTCCATAGTGGTTGTACCAGTCTGCAGTCCCACCAACAGTGCACTAGGGTCCCCTTTTCTCCACAACCTCTCCAATACTTGTTTGTTGCTTTGCTTATGATGGCCATTCTGACTGATGTGAAGTGGTATCTCATTGTGGTTTTAATTTGCATCTCTCTGATAGCTAGCGATATTGAACATCATTTCATGTGTCTTTGGATCCTCTGTATGTCCTCCTTGGAGAAGTGTCTGTTCAAGCCGTTTGCCCATTTTTTAATTGGATTCCTTGTCTTCTTAGAGTGCAGTCATGTAAGTTCTTTAATATATTTCAGAGATTAAACCCTTGTCTGAGGTATCATTGGCGAATATGTTTTCCCATACAGTTGGTTCTCTTTTAATTTTGATACTGTTTTCTTTAGCTGTGCAGAAGCTTTTTATTTTGATGAGGTCCCATTTGTTTATTCTTTCCTTTATGTCCCTTGCTCTAGGGGACAAGTTAGTAAAAAAGTTTCTGCGTGAAATATCTGAGATTTTCCTACCTGCGTTCTCCTCTAGGACTTTAATGGTGTCATGTTTTATGTTTAAGTCTTTTATCCACCTTGAATTTATTTTTGTATATGGTGTCAGTTGGTGCTCAAGTTTCATTTTTTTGCACGTAGCTGTCTAGTTCTCCCAACAGCATTTGTTGAAGAGGCTATTTTTACTCCATTTTATGTTGCTGCCTCCTTTGTCAAATATTAATTGACCATAGAGACTTGGGTTTATTTCTGGGCTCTATGTTCTGTTCCATTGGTCTATGTGCCTGTCTTTATGCCAGTACCAGGCTGTTTTTTATCACAGTGGTCTTGTAGTATAGTTTAGTGTCAGGTATTGTGATCCCTCCTACTTTACTCTTCTTTCTCAAAATTGCAGCAGCTATTCGGGGTCGTTTATGATTCCATATAAATTTTTGAAGTGTTTGTTCTACATTTGTGAAATATGCCATTGGTACTTTAATAGGAATTGCATTGAATGTGTAAAGTGCTTTGGGTAGTATGGCCATTTTGATGATATTAATTCTTCCAATCCATGAACACGGTATATGTTTCCATTTGTTTGTGTCTCCTTGATTTCTTTCCTGAGTGTTATGTAGTTTTCTAAATACAGGTCTTTTACCTCTTTGGTTAGGTTTATTCCTGGATATTTTATTTTTCTGTTTGCTATTTCAAATGGGATTTTTTCTTGATTTCTGCTTCTGCTGTTTCATTGTTGGTGTACAGAAATGCCTTTGATTTCTGGATATTGACTTTGTATCCCACTGTTTTGCCAAATTCATTTATTAGGTCAAGCAGTTTTTTCGTGGAGTCTATAGGATTTTCTATGTACACTATCATGTCATCTGCAAACAGTGCCAGTTTTGCTTCCTCCTTTCCAATTTGGATGCCTTTTATTTCTTTTTCTTGTCTGATTGTTGTGGCTAAAACTTTGCACACCCTCTCCCACCCACATTGCCCGCCTCCCTTTAGCTCATGTCCAGGTGTCAGAAGTTCTTTAGCTTCTACATTTCCCACACTATTCTTGCCTTCCCCCTGTCTATTTTCTACCTACAATCTATGCTACTTATTCTCTGTACCTTTTTCCCCTCTCTCCTCCTCCGACTCCCCTTTTGATAACCCTCCATCTGATCTCCATTTCTGTGGTTGTGTTCCTGTTCTAGTTGATTGCTTAGTTTGTTTCTGTTTTAGGTGTGGTTGTTAATAATTGCATGTGCTGTCATTTTACTATACATATTTTTTATCTTCTTTTCCTTAGATAAGTCTCTTTAACATTTCATAAAATAAGGGCTTGGTGATGATGAACTCCTTTAACTTGACTTTGTCTGGGAAGCACTTTATCTGCCCTTCTGTTCCAAATGAAAGCTTTGCTGGATAGAGCAATCTGGAATGTACATCCTTGCCTTTCATGCCTTAGAATACTTCTTTCCAGCCCCTTCTTGCCTGTAAGGTTTCTTTTGAGAAATCAGCTGACAGTCTGATGGGAACTCTTTTGTAGGTCACTGTCTCCTTATCTCTTGCTGCTTCTAGGATTCTTTCCTTCCTTTTAATCTTGGGTAATGTAATTATGATGTGCCTTGGTGTGTTTCTCCTTGGGTCCAACTTCTTTGTCGACTCTCTGAGCTTCCTGGACTTCCTAGAAATCTATTTCCTTTGCCAGATAGGGGAAGTTTTCTTTTATTATTTGTTCAAATAAGTTTTCCACTTGTTGTTCTTCCTCTTTTCCTTCTGGTACCCCTATAATTTGGATGTTGGAACATTTAAAGATGTCCTGGGGGTTCCTAAGCCTCTCCTCATTTCTTTGAATTCTTGTTCCTTCATTCTTTTCTGTTTGGTTGTTTCTTTCTTCCTTCTGGTCCACTCCATTGATTTCAGTTCCAATTTTCTTCTCATCACTATTGGTTCCCTGTGCATTTTCTTTTATTTCACTTAGCATAGCCTTCATTTTTTTCATCTAATTTGTGACCAAATTCAACCACTTCTGTGAGCATCCTGATCTCATCCTGACCAGTGCTTTGAACTGTGCACCTGATAGGTCAGCTAGCTCTTCATCACTCAGTTGTATTTATTCTGGAGCTTTAAGCTGTTCTTCCATTTGGGCCATTTTTTTTGTCTTGTCATGCCCATTACATATGTGGGGCAGAGCCTTAGGTGTTCACCAGGGCAGGTGAATCCGCATGGCTGGGTTGTGACGCTATATGTGGGGGCAGGGTCTGAGAGGGAACAATGGCACTTGCTCCTCTCTCTGTCAGATTTCAGTCCCTTCTGCTGCTTCCCCCAAGCAAACTGGGACCTTCTGGTGCTGATTCTGGTGTGGGTGGGCTTATGTACATTCTAGGACTCCATGGGTCTCTCCAACGAACTCTCCTGTGAGGTTGGGAGTCTCTCCTGGCACCTCAACCCCTACGGTGTTTTCAATTGGTGTTTTGAGGCTTTATTTTCCCAATCTGGGACCTGGGGTATGTGGTCTGTCTGGCTCCTCAGTTTTGCCAGGTTTATCTGCACATGAATGTGGGACCGCCCGGTCAGCCAGCCACCTTGCACACCATGCCCCGCTTCACAATCGCCACATTGCTGGGTCTGCCCATTGCCACCCCAAGCCCCAGGTTTACCTGCTGCTATCTTGCATGCCCGGGGTTTGTTAACTACTCCCTTGTGCACCCGGTGCCACAGCTTTTTTGTCGAGACCCCTCTCCGCCCGGCTGCCCAACTCCACCTCCCCTACCTGTCTGGATGAATGTGTCTATTTTAACTCCTTGGTTGTCAGACTTCCATACAGTTTAATTTTCTGTCAGTTCTGGTTGTTATTTTGTTTCTAAATTGTTGTCCATATTTTGGTTGTGTGAGGAGGCATAGTGTGTCTACCTATGCCTCCATCTTGGCCAGAAGTCTGTCACCTTTTTATGGTCCACCAGTGAGTCCTCTTGCTCCTTTCTTTCTGTGCAAGGTCTTTCATCATCCCCACCCCTAGTCCTGAAATGTCTCTCCTGAGTTCTTCCATGCGGGGGGCGGGGGGCTTTGCTCACAAAACTCCCCCAGCTGCTGTGGATGAGAATAAGTCTACGAAGACATGATCTTCTTGGGGAGGAAAGGCTGACCAGTCTGTCAGAGAGAAAGGCCTGGAACCTCTCTCTCAATGGGCTTTTAGTTTGCATATGAATATAGGGTGTATATGTAAAGGTGATCAATCATTGTCAGGCAGTCATGATCAAGGAATAGATAACATTTAAAGAACTATAAGAGTTTATTCTGAGTCAGGGTCAGATAGATGGAGTGATGCCAAAGGGCATAAAACTTTGGGAAACAAACTCATTTCATGCTTAGACCCTTAACATTTAAATTGAGGGTATTCTTAGCAAAGCAAGTTTCACAGAATTTTATGCATTCTTTCTTAGGCCTGATCCCTCCCGCCACCCCCACCCCCCCCACCCCCAGCCCCGGCCCTGGGGAACTGCTTACTCCAGCACAGGGCCACACCTACTCCCACCTCCAGCATTGTTTTAGGCTTAAGTCAGACAGTGGAAGTAAGGCAGCCAAGAGATTAGGAGACTTCTTACAGATAGAATGAGGACTCAGGCTATGACAAAACCAAGGGGTGAAGGTCCATCGCCCCTTTTCTATAGTCCCCTAAGTCCTTCCCTGATGGCCCCTTTGAGACTGTGCCTGTCTTAGGCTGTTCCTCCCTTAAGGAGTCTTACCCATCATTGACTATCCAGCCATCCTCCAGGATCCAAGCAGGGTGAAGCAAAGGAGGCAGAGGATGTGCTCCTGCCAGAAAGATAAGTTTTGTCTCCTTAGTGGCTTCTGGTCCCAAGGCCTTTTAATTCAGCCTTAGCTATGGGGGATTACAGCTTCTGAAACCAGGCAGGGAAGTTCCCAACACTTCTGAACCACTATGAGGTATCTCTGCAGGTCTGCTACATCTTGCTCTCTTGCTCCCTAAGCCAGTGGTAAAGGGAACCCCAAAACCATGTGGTTTTAACGTGCATGGATGCTGCATCTGGGTTTAAATCCTGGTGTGAGTCTTCCTTTGAAACCCCATTTCTGACTCCTCCAACAATCAGCTACACCTGCTAGCATTCCTGTATTTTTCCAGCCTTTCTTGGCTGCCATAGTTAGTCCAGGTAGGCGTGGCCCCATGGTGTGGAGCAAGCTATCTCCAAGCTCTCAGGCAGGCACTGTAACCAGGGAGAGCTGCATCTCAGTTACATCATGGATTGAAGTCGTTCCCATCTCCCCAGCTCAAAGCATGGCTGCAGCTCCTTAACATATCCATGAAGC
Organism: Phyllostomus discolor; assembly: GCF_004126475.2. NCBI lineage: Eukaryota > Metazoa > Chordata > Mammalia > Chiroptera > Phyllostomidae > Phyllostomus > Phyllostomus discolor. Next base: position 50,540,167 of record NC_040911.2, read on the forward strand.
TAGCCAGCTGTTATAGATATCTAAAATAACCATTTTTGCATATCAGGTGTGAAGCTTCCCAACTCTTATATGCAAAATAACTCTCAATGGCCCTGTTCCATGTGTCCCATCCCCTAGTCCAGACTTTTGGGAGTGGGGATATCCTATATTTTTTTATATTTCCTGGACACCCCAAGTTATGGACCCCATTACAAACCCCTCTTTGGGGGGGTCCTGACTGCACCCCATTACAATTATATATAATATACCTCTATTTTCATAAAAATAAAATAACTGCTCATGACTATTTTACAGGGCTATGAAGTAATTTTGGGGGGAAAAGTCTCTGCTTTCCTTAAAAATTATACACTCATTTATTAAGAGTTGGAAGCTTGTAGAATACAAGTGATAATTAAAACTTCTATGGATTGTAGCTTAAATATCAACTGTGCATATCCTAGAAATGAGTAGAGGCATAAGCCTGCTACAGGAAAATAATTGGAATAAAAATATAATGTTTAACATGCCTAACTTAGTCTTTCTTTGTTTCCTTTGGCTTGAGGAAAATAAGGACAAAGAGCTAATGAAAGGGAAGGGAAAGGCAATGATTGCATTGCCCTTGACTCTTGGACAGTTAGTGCAATATAATATAAAATAATTTTCTTCTAGAACATCTTAGAACTGTTATTAGTGACTAATAAATTGCCTAAAGTGTGGAAACATAGGAAAAGAAATAAAAAGAATAGGTGAAATAGAAGATAAGTTACAATACATAAAAATAATTTCATTTTTTGTTTAAAATATGTCATCTTACAATGTGTGTGTGTATATATATAATATATTTATAAGATTACAATATATATTTTATATTATATTATAATTTATAATGTGTATTTATGAGATTATACATATACACACACACACACACACACACACACACACACACTCTCATAGTTATTTCTGAAATTCCTAGTCTTACTAGGGTTCTGGTTGTCTGGACAATGAAGGTACAATTGTTACCTTGCTCCCCAAACAGTGTCAGTTGCCCATAACTCTTTTAAACCTAGGAAGAAATAAATAGCCTTCTTTGTGCTACCACACATAACTCCAATATAAGAAAATTAGCTTTAATGCTCCAAGAAATTCTTAGAAGTGGCAAAATTACATTGTGCTTGATGAAACTCATTGCATTGGCTGTCTTTTTGTTGTTGTTGTTGTTCTCCTGATACAATGTTGAAAAAGAAACTGTGCTCCATCATGCTTCTAATGCACCATGGTGATGTTTATGTCATCCTAGAGAACATTTGTCACATTTTGAGGCTGTTCAGTGTTTTTTAATGTTATTTATTGATTTGAGAGAGAAAGAGAGAGAGGACACCTTGACTTGTTCCATTTATTTATGTATTTACTGGTTAACTCTTGTAGGTGCCCTGACCAGGAATTGAACCCCCAACCTTGGTGTAAGGGGAGGATTCTCTAACTAACTGAGCCTCCCAGTAAAGGCCATGATCAATATATTTGAATGTCCATCTAATATTTGAAGAATTCCTTACCATATAAGTCCCACATGTCCAACGTAAGCCAGAAATTCACCTTCCACCTCCCTTGAGATCTAGGCCTCATGTGGTACAGGCTTCCCAATCAGGCACACCAATGAGAAACTTCAGTGAAGAAGACAGCAATAAAGAAGTCCACAAGACCATTTCTAATGAAAGTGGTGGTATGAGCCATGGGCTCTTTGATGGCTATGTCCCTGGCTGTGATGATTCTAAGCCCGCCTGTCTGGCCATTCCAGAGAGGCTGGAATGTGCTAACACCCTTCAACAAAATCCTTTCCAGCTTTAACTGATCTTGGGTTTTGTGACTTGAAATTAAGAACTCTAACTAATAGAGTGTTTTGTATTCACTGACTAAGGATTGCCAGTCCTTTAAGAATTGCCAGTTTTACTAAAAGTATAGTAGTGCCCCAGGTCTATGTAGAGCCCTAGATAGGCTCTCTAATACACTCTGCATGAAGATACAGCCCTGCATCTGGGAAAGCATTCAGAACCTGGACTTCAGAGTCAAGAAGACTTACCCCTAGAAGGTTCAATGAGAAAATTTATATTACGTGCATAACCACTGAGTACAGTAAGTAGCCTGGGCCCATATTAGGTTCCTCATACATTAGCACTGCATACATTATCAATAGCTTTTTACAACATCTATTGTTATTATATGCATTTTATAGAGAATAGGAAATTGGACCAAAAGGAAATAAAATAATTCTTAGAATTATATAGCTATGAGTGGAGCTAAGACTGAAAACCAGTATCCTTTTCCACATCCAAATCCTATTTCCTTTCTACTCTCCAAAGCTATATATATGCAAGACACGATATTCCCAAAGCCTACTCAGGAAAAAATAGATAGTCTGAAGAAACTGGACTGAAAACATGCTCATAGGAAAATCTAGAAATAGATGGACTCACTAGTGAATTACATAAACTGTTTAAAAATCCATAATCCAATTCTACAGAAAAACTTTAGAAGATTGAAAAGGGTAAAATAGAATTACCTTATGATCCATAATTCCACTTCTAGGATTTTATCTGAAGGAAATGAAATTACTAACTCAAAAAGATATACATTCATTCATTGCTGCATTATTTACAATAGCCAAGACATGAACACAACCTAAATGTCCACTGATGGATGAATAAATAAAGAAAATGGGATATTGTTCAGTCATAAAACAGATGCAAATCTTGCCAGTTGTGACAATATGGATAAACTTTGAAGGCATTATGTTAAGTATGTCAGAGAAAAACATATATTATATGTATATGTATTTGTATGTATTTGTATGTATATGTATGGATTTGTATAATCTAAAACCCAAATAAAAAATATGCCCCCCAAACAAGCAAAAATGAACATGTTGATACAGAGGACAGATTGGTAGTTGGGGGTGAGGGGTGGGCTAAATGAGTGAAGATGGCCAAAAGGTACAAACTTCCAGTTATAGAATAAATAAGTCCTGGGATGGAATGTACAGTATGGTGACTTAGTTAATAATAATATTGTATCATATGTTTTGAAAGTTGCTAAGGGAATAGTTTTTAAAGGTTCTCATTGGAAGAATAAAGTTTGGGGGTTCTGGCCAAGATAGAGGTGTAGATAGAAACACTTTGCTTCCTCACACAACCAAAAGAAGGATAACAACCAACCTAAAAACAATAAACAAACAGAAGTGCCAGAAAACCAAACTGCATGGAACTCTGACAACCAAAGAGTTCAAGAAAGATTCATTCAGATGGATAAGAGGGCAGGAGGGTGGAGCCAGGCAGGTGAGCAGAGAGGACTCACTGCAAGGAGAGGATTTTGTGGGGAAGGCAGGGCTGGCTGAATGGGAAACTAAAGACTCAAAGCTAGCTGTTAACTACTGCAGGGGTGGTCATGGTAGGAGAAACCCTCATACTGACATGAAAGAGTTCATTGGAAAGTGGGGCTAGAGTGGAGGAAGTGAGCTGTATTGCTCCCTCTCTGACCCCTCCACCACAGGTAGCACCACAACACAGCAAAGAGGGTACCTGGCCCTGGTGAATACCAAAGGCCCTGCCCTCTTACAACATAACAGGTGCACCAAGACATAGAAATATGGCCCAAATGAAAGAACAGATTAAAACTCCAGAAAAAGAGCTAAGCAATGAGCAGATAGCCAACCTATGTGATGCAGAGTTAAAAACACTGGTTGTCAGGATGTTCACAGAAGTGATTGAGCTCAGTCACAAAATGAAGGAAGAAATGAAGTCTACTCAAAGTGAAATAAAGCAAAATATACAGGGAACCAACAATGAAGGGAAGGAAACTGGGACTCAAATCAATGATTTGGAGCAAAAGGAAGGAATAAACATCCAACTTGAACAGAATGAAAAAACAAGAATTAAAAAAAAAATGAGGAGAGGCTTAGGAGGCTTAGGAGGAAACTCTGGGACAACTTTAAATGCTCTAACATAGGGTTCCAGAAGAAGAACAAGAGCAAGAAGTTGGAAACTTATTTGAACAAATAATGAGGGAAAATTTCCTTGATCTAGCAAAGGAAATAGACTTCCAGGAAGTCCAGGAAGCCCAGAGAGTTACAAAGAAATTGGACCCAAAGAGGAGCACACCAAGGCACATCATCATTAAGTTACCCAAGATTAAAGATAAAGAGGGAGTCTTAAAAGTAGCAAGAAGAAAGAAGAGAGTTACCTACAAAGGAGTTCCCATAAGGCTATCAGCTGATTTCTCAAAAGAAATCTTGCAGGCAAGAAATGGCTAGAATGAAGTATTTGAAGTCATAAAAGGCAAGGACCTGCAACCAAGATTACTCTATCCAGCAAAGCTATCCTCTAGAATGGAAGGGCAAATCAAGTGCTTCCCAGATAAGGTCAAGTTAAAGGAATTCATCATCATCAAGTTCTTATTATATGAAATGTTAAAGGGACTTATGTAGGGAATAGAAGAAGATAAAAAATCCTGAACAGTAAAATGACAACTCACAACTATCAAAAACTGAACCTAAAAAAGCTCACAACTATTAACAACCAAATCTAAAAAAAAAAAAAAAATGAAAACAAAAACTAAGCAAACAACTAGAACAGGAACAGAATCAGAGAAATGGACATCACATGGAGGTTTTTCAGTGGGAAGGGGGAAGGGAAGAATGGTGGAAAGGTACAGGGAATAAGAAGAAGAATTGGTAGGCATAAAATAGACAGGGAGAGGTTAAGAATGGTATAGGAGGAGGGTTGGGTGGGTGGGCTGGAATGGGAGTAAGTGGGAGAAAACTGTACTTGAACAATGATTAAAATAAAATTAAAAAAAAGAATGGTATAGGAAACAGAGAAGTCAAAGAACTTATATGTAAAACCCATGGACATGAACTAAAGGCTGGGAATGCTGGAGGGTTGGGAGTGCAGGGTAAAGGGGGCATAAAAGGGGGGAAGATTGGGAAAACTATAATAGTATGATCAATAAAATATACTTAAAAAAGAAGAAAGTCTGTAGCTATGTATGGTGATGAATGTTAACTAGGTTTATTGTGGTAATCATTAAATCTCAGTAAAAAAGAATTAAAGTTGGAAAAGAAAATGAAATCAAAGAAGGAATACTTCCTTGCGCATTAGATAAACCAGCACCACCAGACACCAATACAAGATGAATACTTTATAGAAAAAGTGAAACACAGACCAATATCCCTTTGAAAAATAGGTGTGAAAATTCTAAGCAAAATTTCAGTAAATCAAATCTAATCTATATAAACTGATAATCAAATCAATGGAGTTTATCCTAGGAATGAAAGGTTGGTCTAACATTTGAAAATTAAGCAATGTAATTGCCCATATTAACAAACTAAAAAGCCATATTATTTGCTTGATATAGGCAGAAAAAAGCATTTGGCAAAATCTAAGATTCATTCCTGATTAAAAAAAAACCTGTAGCAAACTAGAAATAAAAAGGGACTGCCTTAACCTGATAAGAGGAAAATATGAAAAACCTAAAGCTATTATCATACTTAGTAATAAAAGACTGAATACTTTCCCTCAAAGAATGTCTACTCTCACCACTTTTATTCAACATTGTGCTGGAGATTCCAGACAGTGCAGCCAGACAAGGAAAAGAAATAAAAGGCATCCAGATTGTGGTTGAAGAAGGAAAACTCTCTTTATTTTAAGGCAACATGAGTTTCTGTATAGAAAACCTGATGAAATATACAAAAACATTCAAGTTAATATATGTATTTAGCAACATGACAGGATAAAAATCAATGTATACATTCAATTGTCTTTCTTTTTTTTAAGATTTTATTTATTTATTTTTTAGAAGGGGAAGGGAGAGAGAAAGAGAGAGAGAAACATCAATGTGCGGTTGCTGGGGGTCATGGCCTGCAACCCAGGCATGTACCCTGACTGGGAATCGAACCTGTGACACTTTGGTTCACAGCCCACGCTCAATCCAATGAGCTACGCCAGCCAGGGAGCCAATTGTCTTTCTATATACATATTATAAATGAACATTGGAAATTAAATTTGATAAAAAACAAGGATAAATCTGACAAAATATGTATGTCTAATATAGTCTATATTAGTAAATATTGCTGATAGAAATTAAAGAAGATCTAAATAAATGATAAAACATACCATGTTCACTGGTGAATTAATATTTCTAAAATATAACTTCTCCCAAAGTTGGTCTGTACATTGAATTATTGCATCCCAGTCAAAATCCCAGAAAATACTTTTTAAATTGAAAAGCTGATTCCAAAATTCATATAAAATTGCAATGTATCTAGAATAGCTAAAACAGCATTTTAAAAACAGAACAAAACTGGGGTACTAACACCATCTGATGTCAGTACTTATAAAGCTACAGCATTCAAGACAGCAAGATATTGTTGTCTTGATAAAGAATTTGATCAACTGAAGTAAACAGCAAATCTAGAAACAGACTCACTTCTTTATAGACAACTGATTTTTGACCGAGGTGCAAACTCAATTCAGTGGAGAAAGGGTAGTCTTTTTAATAAATAGGGCTATAAAAATGGATATTCATAGGAAAAATCATAAAGTTCAAATCATATTTTATACAGTTTATCATCATTAATTCAAAATGAATCTAAGACTTCAATGCAAAACCTAAATCTACAAAACTTGTCAAATAAAAAAGGTGAAAAGCATTGTGACTTTGCATTGGTCAAAAATTTCTTAGATATGACACCAAAACACAATCCATTGAAAAAAGTTAATAAATTTAACTTTATCAAAATTAAAAATGAAAATCCAAGCCACAATTAGGGAGAAAACATTTTAACTTCTATATATAATTTTTAAAAATCTCTCACATCTAGAATTATAATAATTCTGAACAAAGTTTGCCAAAGAAGATGGCAAACAAGCATATAAAAATGTTCAATAATATTACTTATTATAGAAATTCAAATTAAAACCATAATAAGATAGCACCTATTACAATGGCTCTACTTATGAATGCTGACCATAGCAAGTGTTGTGAAGGATGTGGAAAAGACAGAGTTCTCATGCACTCGCTACTGGTGGCAATTTACAGTGATATAAACACATTAAAAATAACTGACAGTTTCTTAAATAGTTTAGTTTATACCTCCCATATGATCCAGCCACTTAAATTCTAGATATTTACTTAGGAAAAATAAATATAGTCCATACAAAGACTTGTGAAACAATATTCATAATAACTTTATTCAGAATAGTAAAAAATGGAATCAACTGGCATATACATTAAGAGGTGAATGGATAAACACTTGGTGGTATCTTCATACAATGGAAAACTCAGCAATAAAATAAACATGAACCATTGATACATACAACAACATGGATAAATCTCAAAAAAATATGCTGCATTAACAAAGCCAGACAAAAAACAGTCCTATTATATGATTTTATATAAAATTCTAGGAACTGCAAATTAACTTAGAGTGACAGAAAGCAGATCAGTGTGTGCCCCTTGAAAAAGAGAGGGATGGGATTTCAAAGGAACATGAGGAAACTTTGGGGGATGATAGGTATGTTTACCCAACTCATTATGCATGGCTTTAGTCACAGATATTTTGGGTGATGACCTATGGTCACCTACCCTATTTCTACCAGACATGCCTAACAGCATGCCAAGAACTACTTTCCCACTGGTGTCTAATTTTTTTCAGCAGAAGTATGGTTTTGTTGCAGAACATTAGGAGACTGCATTGTCACTCTCCATCTGGGACTTGTAATTTTTGTGTTCCACAGATATCTCTGTGGAATCTGCCAGGTTACATGGTCCAAGAAACAGGCCTATTTATATCCCTGTATGGACCTGCTGCAGAACCTGCCTCTTATTAATTCCCCTTTAAAAAGTGGCAACCATTATAGTCACTTAATATATGAATTGAAGCAAAATTGCTAGCTTCAAAACCCAAAGAGGACTTCTAAACACTATGGGTTTTTTGTTTGTTTGTTTGTTTAGTGGGAGAAGATGAAAACTTGAATAACTTGGCCTTTCCTTTGGAAGAAATGTCCAGACATTTCCCAGGTCATTGGACTTCATTAACGTGATAGTTGCCTCAAACTTTACAGGGTTTTTCTCTCCAATTCACTAGCCCACGTGTACCTTAACAGTGCATTCTAGTAAATGGTAATAAACATGATGACATTGATACAGTAAACCTGTGGGATGGTCTATAAAACATTCAGATGATACATTGCGATAGACAGCAGAAAAATTAACATAGCCCTGAGGCAAAACTAGAAATGGGATTCTTCTTCTGGATGGGGACTGAAAAGCACTCATTCATCAGGTCAATAGCCTCCTATCACATTGATCTGTTCTCACATTATCTGTGACATAGCATCTGGAATAGAGGTGGTGGCCACTGCTTTATTACCTTTTCAGTGGTCCATTGTCTTCTGCCATCTGTCTTCTGTGTCCTTCCTTCCTTCCTTCCTTCCTTCCTTCCTTCCTTCCTTCCTTCCTTCCTTCCTTTTTTTTTTTCATTTGAAACCCCTGAAATAGCTTCCACCTTCAGAAAGATGGTGAATCAAAAACATCACCACATCTCCTGTAGAAAGGGACAGATTATTGTGGCCCTCAAAAAGGAAAGAATGCAGGGGTTATGTTCATCATTATATCTATATTTAATTCACCAGTCTGATACCAAGATAGAAATATTAACTAATTTTATAGGCCATAATTCAATAATGCTCTCAACAAAAGGTCTTACAACAGTTAATATGAGTATTTCTTAAATATAATCATGCATTTCTGATGCATGATTAGACAGCATCAGAATTCAGATAGGCACCAAAAAAGGGGACAAATACTGATATAAATTTTCTACTTAAAACTGGTACAATAAAGGATTCACTGTCAAACATCAAATGCACTTGTGTGGCTTGGGAACTACTCCTGTTCTTTCATCTTAGTGTAAGATCAGAATGCCTTCAATGTTCTGTTTGGGAAAAAAACTCAGTTAAGCTGAAGACTACCTGGTCCCAGTTTTCCTTTCATGTGATGTAAGTCAAAAGTCATAGTTATAAGTAACAGAAACTAATTAAAATAAGCTTGTGAAGAAAAAGAGAATATAACAAAAACATAGAATAGTAGCGGTGGAACTGGCCTTAAGGACAATTTCACCAGGTACTGACTAACCATTTCAGTTTCTCCTGCTCTTTCTGTTGGCTTTCTTTGAGTCAGCTTTCCTCCTCTTGTAAATGATAGATCTCCACAGAGCAGGCAATGGACCACAAACAATTCTAAACTCATTCTTCTAACTTATCTAGGCCCAGAAAGAGAGAAAATCTACTCACCCTCTCCATCAGATTCAGTTAAAAAGATTCCAGAGAAGCTCTTTGTTATCCTGGCTTAAATTTTATCTACCTCTTAACCCAAACCTTATGGCTAGTCTCATCAGCTCCAGTTGGTATGTGTTCACATAGGGAAGACAGGATATGTTATATTAAAATCATGAGTCAGTGATGGATAGACAAAAAAAATAGGCATCACCCAAAGTAGGTATCTTTTACTTTAAGCTGACAAGAAATTTGGGAATTATATCAAACGGTGTTATATCCATGTATATAAAAATAGGTATAGCCTTTTTTTTTCCCCATATGGAAGGTTCTGCAAAAGTTGCAAAGATGAGTATCCATGTATCTCAAAATACCATGGAGAAGTTTAACATTGAATAAAGAAAATAGCAACAATAACAACAAAACTGGCACTGAAGGGATAAAATGCCCAATGCTTTAAAAAACATACAAAAATCAATTGTAGTTCACTGAATCTGGTGGAGACTCATATATTTACCCATTCACCCACCTACGCATCAGAGTCACCCAGTGTAACAGTAGGGAATTGTGACCCACCCCACAGTTCTTTTGACATTGTTTCTATAAATGCTGACTCTGACTAATATGTAGCTTGTAGATAAACAGTATGTTTGTATAAGAATCCTAGGAACTAGTTTCAAAAGATACAGACTCAGATCTTCAGGCGTTCCAGCTCCAGGAGATTTTCTGATCTTCAACTGTGAATGCAGGATGACATGAAGCCAGGATGATGTGAAGCCAGGATTACTAAACCAGGATAAAGAACACCAGACCATCACTTACTTATCAGAATAAACTGTGCTTGCCTGCAGGTAGAGAACTTTTCAATTCTCTCCCTTGACCTTTCTTCTGTTTCCCTCTCCCTCCTTATAAAAACCTCTGCATTCACTGAGATGTTGCGATGAGCTCTGAGACAAGAGTCCCGCATCTTCCCAGGGAATTGGGCTTTGATACATAAGTCCTCCATCTTCCAGATAGCTGGCACCTGAAAATAAACTACTTTCCTCTACATCAGCACCTGCCTCTTGAGTATTGGATTTCAACAAGGCATGAAGTGACCTGCATTCAGTTACACATGGAGATTTGAAAAATATAGGTAACTAGTCAACCTTCAGAGATATTGCTTCAAGGGTCTGGGGTAAGGCTACAACACTGTATTTTTAATAAGTTTCCAAAGATATGGGTCTGAAACTGAAGACTCAGTTAGTTGAGAAGCAACATTGGAAACATGGACTTGGGGACAGTTTGCACTGTAGTATAAGTGCCTGACAACATTTTTTATTGTAATGTCAGCACCTGACATTAAACTTTTAATTGCTGAGGTGACAATTTCAAAGACATCAAATAAACATACTGCCTGCTGTAAAACAGAGCTACTCGCTAACCAACTAGTTAAGGAACCAGGTCACCGTATCCATGAGTTCTCCTTTCAGAAAGCCCTGAGTAATGCAGATAACTGACCACCAGAGCCACCTACTTTCCCCTTCAGGCTCCCTAATTCCTGCTCTTACATTTTAAATTTGCCAGTAAAGAATATCTCCATAGAAGTTTAAGCATCCCACTCTTGACTTCAGTAAAGGCAGAGTCTCAGGTCTGTTCTTTCTCTTCCTCTCTCTCTACCTGTGACCTTGCTATGTGGCTCCAGTCATGCCACATACCCTCTAGGGCTTGTGATTAATCTTGATTTTTCAAAGTTCCCTGTTGAGATGAATCTTGCAATCATAAGAGCCACAATCACTGGTTCAGCCACAATATTGGCTATGGCTGGGGAAATATCTGTGGCACTGCCATGAGTAGGATGGCCCAGGTGAGTGCCCCAGCATCATTATCCACTGGCTGAAACTGATGGGATATATGCACTCAGGATAAAATTTGAATAATTTTCAAGTAACAAATTTGGGGAGAAACAGAAGAGATGTAAAAACTGTTGGTGCTGAATTGCAATATTTCAATTTAAAGCAGGAACTGGTAGTAATTGTATTATTTCAAGTATTCAAACTGTATTAGTTATAAAAGTATATATTTGAATTGTCTGGTCCCATTTGTACCATTATTATTAGGTTTTTTACATTCCTCCCTAAATAATTAATAAGGAGAGAATACAGACAACATGGGGCAGTCAGCATGAACAGATCTTTGAGTGGGTATAGGTCTCTCTGGAATGCAATTCCAGATTCTACCGTCCATAGCATCCGGAGCCCAGTGACTACCCCTACCTTAATTGTAGAGAAATATATTCAGCCTTCTTTCAGACAGGATATTTTCAACAGGTGACAAAAATCCAGTTTAAACTCCCTTAAATGTAACCTGGGACCCAGGTCCTTTCTGTCCCTTTACTCTGTCAACTATAGCCTTACATCATCACAAATCTGCCTGCTTTTAAGGTCATATAAGAGAGAAAATTGGTTCTTCATTCATCCTTTTTATGAACAGCCTCAGATAGGAGATGAGACTAGGAGCCTGGCTTGTGTTTAGAAAATCCTTCCCCAAAAGATTCCATCAAACCATCCTTCATTACTCATTGACTAGAATTAGTTAATATGCTTATTCCCAAGTAATAATTGGTGAAGAGAACAGGATTCTCAATCAGGCTTACTCATGAGCTGAAGTGGCTTATTCAAACCACATTATCAATATTCAATGGAGAGAAGAGTAGAACAAATATTAGACAGTAACTGTTAAGCTACCTAGAACCCTGGAAATTAGTGCTCACTTTTGCTATTCTATTGGTGGTGAGAATGGCACCAGGTGTTAAACTGGTAGGGTCAGACTGGACCTTGGTTCAGCAACCTCAGTACTTGAGTTCTGGCTAAGAATTCAGAGCCAAGACTTCAACTCTAAGAGAAATTTTATTTAGAAAGTCACAGAAGTAGGGGAAGTGAATGGTAGAAAAAATGGGCTCAGGAAACAGGTTATAGGAGCAAAAGAGGGGCCCTTGGAGCTTAGCAGAGAAAAAGGTAAAGGTAATGTTCCTTGGGGACAGGAAGGGGTCAGAGAGGAGAAAGGAATGGAATTGTGGTCCTGGAATACAGAATAGAGCACTCTCTGGGTTCTTCATTGTTAGGGATTTTAAGGGTGGAGATTTTAGAGAAGGTTCCAGGGGAGCATCTCAATAGAATATTCATCATCTCTCAAGGTATGTCCCTTCAAGGTCGTGGTCTCCACTGATTGTTCAGCACTAGAGCAAGGGGGTCATTAGTCAGTGTACCTGTTCCTGGCATTAGTCACCTTGTTTTGCTGTTTTCCTGGGCCTGGAGCTGAAATACAACTGAGACCTAGATGTTATCTCTAGCAAGGAAAGGAGAGGAGGTCAAAAACACATGACCAGCAATGTGAAAAGTCAAGTGGTCCAAACTACATGGCTAGTGATATGCTAGGTGAGAAAAGGTTCCCCTGGGGGCTAGGTCCTTGTTTTCCCATTTTTTTTCTGTCCTGGTGATCTTCTGTGCCTGGCCCATCATCCTTACTCTGCTCCTGTCTAACTGCCTACCACATTTCCATTTATCCTCTTGTGAGAGGCTAGAGTAAAAATCTAAGCCTGAAGACAATAAAGTAATATAATTAGTATTTTTATTATGGTTGTGAAAAGAGTAGAAGAACCATATGACTGAGATGGAGGTATAAAAATGTTTTGTCTTGACATTCTGGAAGTCAACCTGTATACATGAAAAGGAAAAAAGACATAGTTCCTGCTCTTGTGAAGCTTACTCTCTGACTCAGGGAATGATGAACTGATGAACATGTTCATGCAGGAGATTGCAGGAGAAATGCATTTTCCAGGATCAGTAGAATGTATCCATGAAATGTGGAATGTAAGACATTTCATGAAGAATAGATAGCATGTGTACAATTGTGGTGGTAACAAGCATAAGCTTTGTTTGAGGACAACACAAAAATTCAGCTTAACTATAAGGACATATACATATAAAGGGAGCCTGGAATATAAAAGACAAAAAAGGTCACCTGAAAGGTGCTGTGGCAAACCTCAGATCAAGGCATCAGTTGAAACAATTTGTACTTTATTGTTCAAATGTACATTATGTGAAAGCAATGGAAGTTTTAGGGCAGGAAAGTTAAATGATTAAATCTAAGTTTTTAATAAGTGACCTTGCAGTGCATATGACTCGTGTTAGATAATGTAAAGGCAATATTTTGAAGATGTAAATTATGATAGCAGTAGTGGAAAAAAAGAGAGGAACATAAGTAATAGATGTTACTGAAAGCATTATCGGTGGGACCTGGAAACTGATCAGATTATGGGGCAGGGTACACCTAAGAGTAAGGAGTGATTTCAGATTTCATGTCTGGTGAGCTGGAAGAAAACAAGGCTTATGTCTGGGACAGAAAGTGAGAGGTTTAGTTTTATGCACTGAAGGCATAATCATATGGTAATAGTCAGAAAGTAACTAGTTAGAATGTTGAGAAACTTTTATTAGAGATATAGATTTTCACTTTTTTCTTCTTTTTTATTGTTGTTCAAGTACAGTTGCCTCTATCATCTCCTACCACTCCCCCCACCACCCGAGTCATCCCCACCTCCCACCCTTAACCCTAACCTCCTTTGGCTTTGTCCATGTGTCCTTTATACATGTTCCTTGACATCCCCTCCCACCTCCCCTCTGGTTGCCATCAGTTTGTTTTTAATTTCAATGTTTCTGGTTATATTTTGCTTACTTGTTTGTTTTGTTGATTAGGTTCCACTTATAGGTGAGATCATATGGTATTTGTGTTTTACCACCTGGCTTATTTCACCTAGCATAATGCTCTCTAAATACATCCAAGCTGTTGCAAAGGGTAGGAGCTCCTTCTTTCTTTTTGACAAAGATAGGTTAGGTCTCAGTGTTACAAACATAAGCCACTAAATTAGAACCTTCAGGAGTAGGCAACAGAATCTGTTTTTAAAAGTATTACAGGTGGGTCTGATGCACAGAGTGTTGGATAGTCACCAACTAAGTGTTAGTTTTACTTGATAAAGCTTCTGTATGGGAACTTCCATTTTACCAGTTCCACTTACAGGTTGTTCTTAGATAAAATGTTTTCAATACATTTACATAAAAAGTTAATTTAGTATATCCCACTGAACCTTTTTTTTTTTCATTACAGTTGAGCACATGAGAAAAATGTGAAGGCCTATCACTTTTCTAAGACTTCAGCACTTTTAAAAACCATATTATTGTGATTTATTTGTGTGCTGTAATGTTGTCATAAACACATTGTGTTTAATTACATTCTTTAAATTGGTTTGAGTATAGATTACAAATGACCCCATTCTGCACTCTTTTGTAAATTATACCAGTACACCACAAATTAGAGATGAAGAAGCCTGGATCACAAAGTGCCATTTCTGAAATTTTCCATAATCTGTACATTGGTAACCATGCGCTGCTTTTTCATGCACTTTTTCTATTATACCAGAAAAAGAGATACTAAAAAAAAAAAAAATGAGCCCTAATGAGGGTACCTGCCTCACAGTTTTACCAAGAATCGATTTTACTTCTGTCCAACACAGAGAGAAATAGTAGTAACCAAAAGGAAAGTGATAATGAGACTAACATGGATGACAGAAAAGCTATTTGTATCAGAATACCTGATGGATATCTGTAATATACACTAAAAGATAAATAATCCTGTACTAATGTGACCTTTGTATATGAAGAGGAAGGCAACTTAAGAAGCAAAATAATAAATAAAATAACATATGTTAAATGTACAAGTCAACAGAGAAATACTTACTAAGGCAAAAGAAAAAGTTTGTATTTTTTTACCTAACATATTGAAAAACTTTGATACTTTGATGCAATTAAGGATGTGGAGCAATTGCTGTTTTAGATATATTGTTGATGGGAATGTAATTCAGCACCCTTTAATCTGTTTAAAATATCTATACTTTTGACTCAGAAATTTCTCTTTTCCATGTCTAATCTGGAGAAATCCTCACACATGTGGAAAAGGCCATATATTAAGAATATATTACAACATTATTCATAAGGGTGACAAATCAAAAATAATCAAAATAACCAAATTAAAACATCAATAAGATATGAAATAGTGATATATACATATTATAGAAAACCATGGATCAGATGAATATAATGAGGTGCATCTTTACGACCTTTGAAGATGGAGCTTTAAAAAAATATTTTATTTATTTATATTTAGAGAAGGGGAAAGAGAGGGAGAGGAACAAGGATCAGTTGCCTCTAGCATGCCCCCAAACAGGGACCTGGCACACAACCCAGGCATGTGCCCTGACTTGGCATCAACTGGCAACCTTTCAGTTTTCAGGATGACGCCCAACCCACTGAGTCATACCAGTCAGGGTTGTAAATATAGCTTTTATTAAATAAAAAGGAAAGTAGCAGCAAGGAATTTATAAATTGATAATAATAATGTTAAAATTACAAATAATGTTAAATATTTTTTGTGTTTGAGAAGATGGCATAGCTGCTTATAAAAGTAGGAAACCATGTCTGTTTATAAAGACTAAAAAAGAAGTGCGACAAGATTCCATGGCTGCTTTGGGAGAGTGGGGAGAGAGCTGGCACTTAAGATCATGGTCAAAGGAACTTGGATCTGATCTGTAATGCTGCAATCTTGTATCACAATGATTGGATTCATGTACTACTTGGTACAAAAATCATTAATAATTCAAAAATACAAGATAGAGTATTGGTTTTATATGGTGAATGTACACCTATGAAAAAATGGAATGATTCTCATGAGTTGAATGCTACTTTATAGAACCTTTTATCTTTTCCCTTTAATATTTTTCTTTTTGTATACTTTTTAAGTAACTAGGTTACCTTCAAACTTACCGTTTCATTTGTTACTCTTAACTGAAAGTAGGGCAAGGAAAGAGGCTCAGGGCAATTATGTAACTTCACTAATACCCATGTCAGATAATGGGTGGAGTCTAAATTTGAACCGAGGTTCTCTGACATCAGGTACACCATGTCCTTTTGCATCTCACATCTATGATTGATAAATTTAACATAATCTTTTTCAAATCATTTGTACTGAATCAGCCCTACATGGACACACGCCAAAGACCAATTCATCTGGGCACATACATTTCACTAATGCCATACAACACACAGTATGCTCACTAGCATACAAGCAAGCATGAACTAACTTTTCATACATCACTTAGTCTTGCCTGGATCCAAATACATTCTTGTGCTCTGAGTGTTGTGGAACTGGAGCAAAGGTCACTCACCCAGACATCTTGGCCGTCAGACAATAGGCGCTTCTCCCAGCTCATCCTGTGATCACCAAACGGTATTATTCAGTCCAAGGGAAAACTATTCCACATTAACATATGATGATTAATTAAAACTATTTTTCCAAATTCAGCAACAAACAGAGGACTTTCATTATTTTCCTTCATGTTTACAGTATTATACAGACAAATATATGTGGAGATGAGAAATCTCACCAAAGACCTTCACACTTACACATTTCTTTTTTAAATTGATTTTAAATAGAGACAGAGAGATTTGTTGTTCCACTTATTTATGCATTCATTGGTTGATTCTTGTACATGCACTGACCGGGGATCGAACCCACAATCTTGGCATATTGGGACATTACTCTAACCAACTGAGTTACCTGGCCAGGGCCTTATACATTTCTTTAGAGTATATTAACTGTGTTTCCCACCTCCTCCTGGATTATTGCTTTACATTATTGAGCAAAACAGCAGAGTTTTTCCCAGGAAGAAGCACTAAGACTCAAGGAATAGTAGGCAGCCTGCATGTTATTTAAGTACTAAAAAGGAAGCCAAAATCCCTCTGGCATTCTACTGCTGTTTTATGGCCTCTCAAAGGAACAGAGGACAGACGTCTTGGAAGGACTCAGCCTCTGGGGAGTTGGTAGGATGACCTCTTCTCTCAGCTTAATCGGTTGTTGGCAGAGGCTGAAAGACACAGTGGAAGACAGTGAGCCATGAAAATGAGGGCTAACAACACAAGTGATTATGTGTACAAAAAATGTATCATGAGAACCTCTTATAACAGTTGGTGATGCAAATAGTACATGAAAGGAAACCAGCAACATCCTTGGAAATTTTTAAAAGATGTTACTGTTAAAGTATGAAGACAGCATGAGGAAATCCTGTTTCTGCTAGACAAAAAAAATTGGATTCAGTAACATTGTTCCCTTGCTACCCACATTACCTTGGGAAGCAGTTGTCCCTATTTATCCATCTACTCATTGAAAAAGAAAGAAACAATTATAAGTTGTTGCCAAAGTCAAATTAAATATTCGTAAGATAGATTCACTATTATTGAGGAAATTTCTTTGTAAAACTCCTGGTATCATGAAATATACATCTATGAAGAAAGCTATTTTAAACAATACACTGTGTTTTCTCTTTTTTCCCACAAAAAAATCTACTATTTTGGTCACTTTACTGCCTATTGTTTTCTAATGAAAATATATACAATAATGTACAGGTTCTCAAACCAGACTTTGAACCCTGGCTCTGCTATGATGTGATCTTGAGAAAACTAATCTTTCTACATCTCAGGGTTTTTTTAAAAAAATCTCATCTCTGTTGTATTTTTTCCATTACCATTTAGTAACTTTATGCTCCTGCCCTCCAGCAATCACTAAAGTGTTGTCCATGTGCATGAGTCCTTTTTCCTTTTTGTTCAGTCCCTCTACCTTCTCACCTCTCCCTACACCAGTAGCTGTCATCCTGCTCTCCATCTATGAGTATGTGCTCATTTTCTTTGTTAGTCCAGTTTCTTCATTAGATTCTACATATGAGTGAAATCATATGTTATTTGTCTTTCCCTGACTTGCTTATTTCACTTAGCATAATGTTCTCTAGGTTCACCCATACTATTGCAAAGGATAATATTTTCTTCTTTATAGCTGAATAATATTCCACTGTGTAAATGTCCATGCTACCCAAAATAATCTATAGATTCAACACAATTCCTAACAAGATTCCAGTGATGTATTTCACAGAACTAGAACAAATATTTCAAAAATTTATATGGAACCACAAAAGGTCCTTCACAGCAACAGCAATCCTGAGAAAGAAGAGCAAAGTTGGAGGAATCACACTACCTAATATCAAACTATACTATAAGGCCATAGTAATCAAAACAGCATGGTACTGGCATAAAAACAGACACATAGATCAATAGAACAGAATCAAGAGCCCAGAAATAAATCCACACCTTTATAGTCAAGTAATATTTGACAGAGGAAACAAGCACACACAATAGGCTGAAGATAATTTATTCAATAAATGGTGCTGGGAAAATATGACAGATAGAAACTAGACCACTTTCTTACACCATACACAAGAATAAATTCAAAATGGATCAAATATTTAAATGATCCAAAACCATAAAAATCCTAGAATAAAACATAGGCAGAAGAATCTCAGACATTGCTCATAGCAACATTTTTTCTGATATATCTCCTCAGACAAGGGAAACTAAATAAAAAATAAGCAAATGGTACTGCATCAAACTAAAAAGGTTTTATACAGCAAAGGAAATCAGCAACAAAATAAAAATACAACCACAGAATTGGAGAACATATTCATTGATACATCTGATGAGGGGTTAATACCCAAAATTTACAAAGAACTTACAGAACTCAACACCAAAAAACCCCCAAATAACCCAATTAAAAAATGGGTAAAGTACCTAAACAGACACTTCTCCAAAGAGGACATATAGATGACCAATAAATGCGTGAAAAGATGCTCAATGTCACTAATCATCAGATGAATACAAATTAAAACTACAATGAGATATCACCTCACACCTGTCAGAGTTGCTATCATCAGATCAACAGGTGCCAGCAAGGATGTGTAGAAAGGGGAACCTTTTTGCACTGTTGGTGGGAAAGTAGATTGGTGCAACCACTGGGAACAGCACTTTGGAGATACCTCAAAAAATTAAAAATGGATGTACCTTTTGACCCAGAGATTCCACTTCTGATAATATATCTGAAGAAATAAAAAAGACTAAAAAAGAACATAAGCACTTTCACATTCATTGTAGCATTATGCATAATTGCCAAGATATAGAAGCAGCCCAAATGACTATCAGTGGATGAGTGGATATACACCTCAGTTTTTTAATAAGAAAAAATGGGGATAAAAATAGAGCCTAATCCATAGCAATTCTATAGGCACTAAATAAATGGTAAATACAAAGTACTTTGCACAGTGTCCAGCACATAGAGAGCACTCAATAAAAGGAATGATGATATAACATCGATGATGATCTTCTGACAAAGAGTGAAGGGAGACTAAAATAGCTTTAGCATATTTAAAATTGGCCTTTGCATTTCAGGAGAGCAGAAAATGTCTAGATATACCACAACTCTATCAAAGAACCAATTATCAGAGGCAAAAAATGAAGCAGCAGAGGCACCAAGATACTTCAATTCTTCTAAAATCCTAGAATTGAATAATTTTATCAGTGTTTGCTATTTGCTTATAATATGACAGGCAAAAGGCTTCAAAGGGAAAAAAGTTACATTTCCTGGCCTTGTGGCACAATCTAGAAGAGAGAAAGAATGTAATCACCTAGCTGCACAAACACATGTGCCATTACAACCATAGAAAGGGCTCAAAGAAAGCTAATCAGAGCTACAAATCCACACATGGTTTGATTTCTGGTCTGGGTACATGCCTTTGTTGCTGGTTTCATCCGCGGTCAGGGTGCATATGGTCATTTTCTCTTTCACATAAATGTTTCTTGGCCTCTATTTCTCCCTCTTTTCCCTCCTCTCTAAAAATAGATAAATAAAATCTTTTTTAAAATGGCCTAGAAATACATGAAAAGGTACATGATACCATTTGCCATTAGTGAAAAGCAACTCAAACCACAAAATAGCACTTCACACCCACTGGAATGATTGTAATAAAAAAGCCAGTAAAAAACAATGTTGGTGAAAAGAAATTTGAGCCCTCTAACCTTGCTGTTGGGGGTGTAAAATGGTACAACTGCTTTGGAAAACAGCTTGACCATTCCACAAAACAGTAAACACAGTGTTCTAATATGATTCAGCAATTCTCCTATGTACTCCCAACACCTGACAGAAATGAAAACTTACTTTCACATAAAAACTTGTACACAATTGCTTATAGCAGCATTATTCATAACATTAAAGAGAAATTCATCAACTTAATGTCTATCAACTGATAAATGTATAGATGAAGTGTCATATATTCACATGTTACAATATTATTACTTGGCAATAGCAAGGAATGAAGTACTGATTCATGTGGCAACATAGATGAACCTAGAAAACATAATGCTCAGTGAAAGCAACCAGTCACAGAGCATCACATATTGTACATTTCCATTTACACTAAATGTCCAGAATGAGCGCATTTACAGAGACAGAAAGTAGATTGGTGGTTGCCTTGGGTTAACAGGGTAGAGGAATGGGGAGTTACAGCTAATAGGCTTGGAGGTTTTTCTTTTTTGAAGTGATGGAAATATTCTAAAATTAGCTTGTGATGGTTGCACAACTATGTTAGAGTACTAAAATCTTCTAAAGTGTGCACTTAATTAGGTGAATTTTATGTTATGTGAATTACATCTCAATAAATCTGTGAAAAATTTTACCATAAGTAGTTTCAAAATATTTTGGATAGAGAAAGATTTTTACTACATGACAGGAAAGCCAGAGCCAGAAAAGTTACAAGTGGTAGATTTGACCATATAAATATTTCTAAATTAATTTAGGCAAAATATACCACAAACAAAGTTAAAGAAAAAGATGGAAAATATTTAAAACATACATGACCAATAGTTTACTATCCATAACAATAAAAAATCTTTTTATAAATATAGTAATAAAAGAAACAGTTCAATACAAAATATACAATGAACACACAATTTATAAAAGAAAAAATAAACTGGACAATCAGAATATTAAAAAATAGATTGTATTTTTCTATCTTCAAGGAAATAAAATTTTCACTTTTATAGCACTGCTTATAAAAGCTAAAACTCCATACAAGAAAAAAGTTCATGAAAAGTTGATTTTTAAAAAATGTTGTATGTTTATAAAATGGAATGATGTAAATATATAAAATGCATAGATTATGTTGTTAAATGAAAGGGTCATTCACAAAGTATTATGTAAAATATGTCATTAATATTAAAATATGTAGATATACAGAGAAAAACTTGAATGAGCATATAATAGACTATGAGCAGTAATCATCTGTGAATATAAAAGTTAGAGTTGATTTTTACTTTCTTCTTTAATATACACGTTATCTTAATTTAAAAAATATACAAATGTTCATTTCTAAAAGAAAATAAAAATATGTCCAAAAATTCATTCATGTTTAAGTGAAGCAGAAAATCAAGACTTAGAAAGATATGACAATGCACAACCAGAAAAAATATTCACTTCCCAAATGTCATCCTCAGACAGAGATGAGATTTCTGATCTTAACACAGATTGTTACTTTATATGCCTGCCCTTAAGGTTCTTTGGTTCAGCATGTACCCCCACAGTATGGTTTAAAATTGATGGCAATTTGGGATTCAGAGGGCAAGTTTTCAGCTCTACTGAAGTAGTGTTAAGAACTCAAATATTTAAAACAAAATATCCCCTAAGTCCAAGAAGCAGGAAAAGAGTAACATCTATCACGTGGAAGAAAATAGTATAATATAACCCTGAATGTGAGCCCCAGATACCCAGTGTTTGCACATCATCCATGAAGTCTTCCTAGGGGGACAGGGACCCTAGGAAAAGAGTAGGAAATGATCTGAAATCCTCATCTATGGCACAAACAATGGAATCAAAGGGTGAAAATGTTTTAGGTTCAAAAGTGAGAGTTGGTTTCATACAAATCATGTGAGGCAGGATTATATCTTCTTTTGTTAGGAATTGATACTTCCCATAATAAATAAATTATAACTAAGTTTGTGATAAAATTTTAAGTGGGTTGTAAAAACTGAAAACATTGATGAATATGTTATGTCTAGTTGAATATATCACAGGATACAGTGACATGGTGCAGTGAGGTATAATGGACTGTGGAGCCCAACTCTGGAACCCTCCAGCTGCCAAAGCTGAGTGCAGGTGAAATGAGGGTCTCCAGGCTATGGAAGCCAGAGACCCAAGCCAGCATAAGAGGGTGAAAGGGAACCAACCAGGACAGTTCTTCTCACAGATGAGGAAAGGTAAAACAGGAAACCTAGAGGTAGGCAAAGCTCATGAATCTAGGCAGTTCGTGTCTAAGGAGTTTGATGGAAGGCAGCAAGGCCTTAGATGCCTGTGTGATGGGGATGGGAACGCTCAGAAGATTGGTGAGCAAAAGAGTGGCCCACTTCTAAATGACCTGGGCTAGTAAAGGGTCAAAGATAGGTTCAGCCACTGGAAAGGAAAAGCCTAAATTAAGAACTATGTCCCAAGACCATGGTAGAACTAATATATGCAGTGACTCGATACTGCATCAAGCTGCTTCAAAGCTCTCTACCAGAGACCCTGACTGGTCCTAAAAATTGTGTGGAAGCCAAGAAAAGAGAAGCATTGAGACAGCAAATGAAAGTCAAGGAGTCCCAGTTTTAGAAGGGAAGCAGGTGACATCTGAGTGCCTTTTTAATTCATCTAATGAAAAAAGGGGTTATTTACTTGTATGATTTATGTTTAACAAAAGTAGAGATGCAGGGAATTAGCTCATAAGTTAAAAATCTTGAAAATAAAATAATTAAAGCCTTCAGATTAAACAGCATTCATAGGGGAAAATCCCTTGGTAGCAAAATCATTGAAGGTCTTTTGGTCTATCTCTTTCAGGTTTGCAGTCAGCTATGTGCTGTGCATGTGGCAGTCTAACTGGAGCATTCTGCATTTCTGGATCTCTTCCAATGGCACTGAGCTGAAATGTATGCCAGATGGAGGGCTGGCCAAATATCACTGCTGGAGCCACAGAGGAATGGTTCTACTGCAAAGCATGAAGACTGTCCTTGAGTGCCAACATTCCCATCTGGGGGCCATTTGTAAAAGTGCATGCATATAATTTTTAAAAAGCTTTCTAAAAATGTCCAATTTTAGTGTATAGTGACATAGGTAGAACTGGGCATGTGTGTTCATAAAAACAAGGCTATGTATTCTGAAGTAATTTATATTGTTGCTTACTCTTCTCTGCCCAAGCCTGAAGCCACATAAAAGCATTTTTAGAAATGCAGCTTCTCTGAATGAGTAAAGGAGTGGGTCCATGGCCTCTCAGAGATGTTCATCAGAATATTCATGGTGTGTGCATCTTTTGAAAAAGCATGGACAGTTTTATGCAATTTTTGTGGTAGGGTCAGCTAGTTCGACATTTTTTTATGGTGTCATTTGCTTGGTTATCAGTAGTTGAATTCTTTGAGGACAGGTGTGACAAAAAAAATTTTTTCTACATCTGTATAGGACTTACAAAGTGTTTAAGAGCCTTCATGGCTAAATGCAGCATGAAGAAATGAGTAGTTGCACTCTAGCCAGATTGCCTGGGTTGAAATCCTGACTCCTCAAGGACAAAACTGCTTGACCTTGGGCAACTACTCTCATCTATAACATGGTGACAGTAACATTATATCTTGCAGGGTTATTGTGAGTATTAAATAGTTATGTACACAAAACATTTAGAATAGTCCTGGGCTATAGTAAGTGAGATGCAAATATTGTCTATCTTGTCACATGTGATATATTGTGACATATACATATGTATTTACATAATCCTTATACCAATCATACCAATCCTATGATACTATCAGGGAAGTTAGCTCCATTTTGCACAGAGGAGAAACTGGGTCTCAGGAAGTCTGGCCTAAAGTCTTATAGCTACTAAGAACTACAGCTAAACTAGGTCTCCATTCTTAAACCATTGATCTAAACAGAACCTGTGGTTCTGTTTGATTCTGTTTGTTTCATTTTAGTTCATGTTAAGGAATTCATCACAAAACCTTGTCAAGAGCTTTAGTCCTTTTGAGGCCACATCAGTCTGGGTATAAATTAAGGTCAAATAACACTAATAAAACAACATTTCTCTGTCCCAACCTCACCAACAATTTGGAAGATTCCAGTCCTCATAAAATTCATTTGAGCTGGCCAGGCAGTCTCAGGAGTGTCTGATATGTCCTCTCACACAATTCCTCTTAGATCTCACTTGACAAGTGAACTTTTTCACCATTAACTTCATCCACCGTGGGTGGGGGTGCATCTCTGCCAAAGCTGCCAATCCGCAGGCCACCCCACATTTGTTCTCATTTCCAAGTCAGCCTGTAGCAGTAGCTATGGGGCCAGTCTGACTCCCCAGCCTTTGCCTAGACCCAAACAAAGTGCAAAACTGGCTAGGCTGGTGACCTATGTATGCTAATATAGAAAATTAGGAATTTTGTTCTTTCTATATCTGTATGTTAATTCTTTAATAGTAATAAAATGTTAAAGTATAATTTAAAAAATGTAAAATCATGACTCTCAGACAAATATGAAATGAGTATATGTCAAAGATTTTATTTCACTCCTTAACTAATGGAAGGGGCTAGTACAATGTCATGACCAGCTCAAAAAGCATTTTAGAAGCTAAGGCATCTATGAAAGGATAACATTTCTGTCTTAGATGTAAAGCTAGGACTATGAAAAAAAGCAAAAAATTATTCAAGTGAAATCTGATATCTCTCCAGTTACCAGTTAAGCAGGTAACGAAAAAGGTAAAGAACAATTTTTAAAATTCTGTTAAGTGTTCTAAAATAAACTAACCATCTCAATAGAGAGAAAACCAAATTCAAGTTATTATATTATATAATATGTATTATATATTTTTTATATTATAACAGTATTTGGCAGTAAAAGTTTCACAAGGTTTTTACCCCTTCTTATGAGTAAATGTATTTAAAAAGCCAACTTTGGCAAATTTTTAATCCATTTTATTGCACTCTTCAGACTCAAAGCAAATAAATCCCTTTCTGCAAATCTCCTACAAACTTCTGTGTTGATTCAGATATATTACACTATCTTAGCTCATGTTCTGGAATACCTAGACACTTGCAGACATGACACTACTCTCTTTTAACTTGCCAAACAAAAACATGTTAAACAAGAATATAGTCCTTACTTTCAGTTGTATTTCTTTATTATCATTGCTTATACTAGAGTCTCACCCACCTGTATTTATTATAACATATGTAAATTAACTATCATTACAAGAAAAGCACTAAGAGGTAGAAAATCAAGAACTCTCTGTGGTGTACAAGTATTTTATCAGACTAGCAAAACAAGCAGATACAACACAACATTCCGAAGTTACACATCCCTTTTCCTCCTTTTCAAAGTGAACAAGTGGACAGATTTATAAACATGACATTAGAGCATATAAAGATAAGAGGCAAAATTATAGGATTTTAAGTTTTACTCTGTAAGATCTCAGTATTCAATTTTACTTAAAATTATTTAGGCATACAAAGATTATTTAGTAATTATATTGATTTCATATTAAATCAAATTGTTAAGTAAGTCAAGGATCTTGTATTATTTAAGGTAACATATGATAAAAGATAATCTGTTGATATACAACATTTACCATTATAATGATTAAATTTACTTGAACACATATTTATCTTTTTCATTATCTTAAACATGCTGTAGCAGCAGTAATTGCTTTTTGATAAGTAAACCAATATAAAGGTTTGGGAGACTCAACATAAATAAATTATATAAAGAATGTACTCACACAATATTTAACATAACTACAGAATAGTCATAGGTACTGTTTTTTTCTAAAACCAAAATTATTAAACCAGGCTTTATTTTCCCAGATTCATGTTAATTATATAAACTCGAATGTTTTAAGACATTTCTAAAGTAGCAGTTTTTGTAAGAATGTATATGTTCATAATAGTATATAACATTTAAAGTATTAGATGTTCTGTTTATTCTCCATAATATTTGTGGATATTAGAGTGGTGTGCTTATTTATCTCTATAAACTAATAGAATAGTGTCCTTTAACTTAAGAGACATCATAATCTAATATACTAATACCATCTGATGATAAAAAAATATTTCATATCATACAAGTCAATGGCCTTTCTAAATTACAGCTACATAAATGTTATTGTTTTACTTCTGCACCTTCAGCCACCGTCAACAGAAACACAAAATTCACCAGTCTAATCTCAAAGACTTTATCTTCTGCCTAGCAAGCACAAAATTCTTAACACAAATAGATAAACAGATACACAATTTAAAAAGCTAACAAATTGCATTCTTTTGTTAGCTCTCACCCAATAACACTAAATCTGCATCATCCATCCAACAAGTACCATCAAATGCTTTAAATTCTCAAATGTTACTTCTACCCATGGGAATAACTCATTGGCCATATGCAAACCAAAGGAAAAGAAATATAAAGAAAGAAAGTTAATAAAGTACAAGCTCGTATTGCCACTTGTGGTTCACTCAGGAAGCCAGGCAAAGATGTTTGAGCTTAAACAAGCCATGAGGTTTATGTCACAAATTTTTTCTAAGTTTGGGGCACAATTCAGGTGGCTTAGTCCAGTGAATATGTCTGAGCCTCTTGGTGGACTTCCAAAACAATAAAAATATATGTTTTCAAAGAGTAAAATCATGATTTCCATGCAACTGTAAAAGGAATATACATCTACATTGAATATTTTATTTAAATCACTAAGTAATGAGATGTTATGAACTGAAGGTTTGCTTTCCCTCTAAAATTCATTTAGTCTTGTGTTGAAATCCTAACCCCCAAAGTGATGGCATTAGAAGGTACGGCTTTTGGGAAGTGATTAAGTCATGAGGGTAAAGCCCTTACAATGGAATTAATGTCCTTATACTATACAAAGAGTGAATAGTGTTCTCTCTGTCTTGCTTTCTCTCTCTGTCTCTCTGTCTGTCTCTCCATCCAACCACCCCCTTTGTCAGGAAATCAGCAAAAGTGCCCTCACCAAAACCTGACCATATGGAACCTTTATATTAGACTTTCAACTTCCATAACTGTGAGAAATGTTTGTTGTTTAAACCATCCACTATTCTTGTTATAGTAGCCAGAGATAAGATATAAAGGAAACTGTAAGATAATATGGTGCATTAAGGAAACATTTTAGAAGCTAGGATATTTACATAAGGATAAGAGTACTTGGTTGGGCCCTGGCTGGTGTGGCTCAGTGGACTGAGTGCTGGCCTGTGAACTAAAGGGTTGCCAGTTAGATTCCCAGTCAGGGCATAGGCCTGGGGCCAGGTTCCCAACAGGGGGCATGCAAAAAGGTAACCACACATTGATGTCTCTCCCTTTCTTTCTCCCTCCCTTCCTGTCTCTAAAAATAAATAAATTATATATATATATATATATATATATATATATATAATTTAATGAAAGAATACTTGTTTGGTTAGATACACAAATAATTAATTTCTATAGGGCCATAAAACCTTGGAGTTATATGTCCCACTATATAAAATTATTCATATACTTACCAAAAAATCTACAATTAACATGAACCTTGACTAACTTTGAGACATTTAATCAATAGGAAATAAGTCACACTATGTGTTACTAAAGGCAATACTGGGTTAGCCTTAATGACATATCACATTAAGCTTTATGCCACACACTTATTTAAACATTATTTTCAATTTTCATTATTTCCAGTTTCAGTTTCTAACTTACATCACAGAAGTTCAAGAACTGTGGTATAGTGGAAATTCAATTCAACTTTATGAAGGAAGAGTAAGAACCTAGAATTTCATAAAAACCACATGTAGAAATATACTATTCCCAAATCCAGTGGCTGTGAAATATTAAAGTGTTTCTCTACCACCTCTTACTCTCCTTTATTATACTGTTCCTACATCCCTTTCTTGGAATAATCTGTCCTCCTTCCCCACACCCATGCCCATGCTAAACATTTCTAGGAAACTATAATTGATCTCACCCACACATATTCCTCCCTGTACTTTGTACCATGTTCAAATTATCCTCCTTTTGTGAAATATTTTTTCCTTAGCTCACCACTATTAATCAAATGCATTAATTGTTGATTAATTCACTTACACAAAGTGAATGGTAGCTAGGTAGGTAGCTGTGGCAGTCAGGTGGATGGGGTTGGCTTCTTGGTTATCCATACATGTGACAAAAGATTGAAAAGTAATGTATACTGCAGATGACAAGATTGTCTATGTACAAAATTCCAAATGAACCAACAAAAATACTCCTGGAACTAATAAGTGATTGTAGCAAGTTTACAGACTATGAGGTTATCTATTTAAATAGACCTATAACTAATAAAGAAATTGTCTAAGTACTCAAAAACCTTCTAACAAAGAAAAGCCTGGGGCCTGATGGCTTTCTTAGTGAATTCTACCAAATATTTAGAGAAAAACCAATACCAATTCTTTTCAAGAGTTCCCCCAAAATTGAAGAGGAGGAATACTTCACAACTCATTTTATAAGGCCAGAGTAACCCTGATACCAAAGCTGGACAAACATACTACAAAAAATGAAAATTACAGATCAATATCCCTTAAGAACATTGGTGTGAAAATCCTCAATACAATACAAGCAAAAAGAATTAAGAAACACATTTAAAGGATTATGAACCCTGACCAAGTGGTATAGAAAAATCAACTGCTTTCCTCTGTATCAACAATGACTAATTAGAATTTGAAATGTAAAACACTACACCATTTATATTAGCACCAAAAAATGAAATTCTTAGGTATAGATCTAGCAAAATATGTATAAGACCTGATTACAACTATGACATTCTGGAAAATGCTATAGTATAGAGACAGTAAACATATCAGTGCTTGCTGGCAGTTTAGGAGAGGAAGGGACGGATGAATAGGTAGATGTTTAGGCAGTGAAGCTATCCTACATGGTACTGATGGATACATGACCACACACATTTGTCAAAACACATACAACTATGTAGTATAGAGCTTAC
The DNA here is from genome assembly GCF_004126475.2 of Phyllostomus discolor. Taxonomy (NCBI): domain Eukaryota; kingdom Metazoa; phylum Chordata; class Mammalia; order Chiroptera; family Phyllostomidae; genus Phyllostomus; species Phyllostomus discolor. The sequence continues at coordinate 50,569,447 of NC_040911.2, forward strand.
CCTAATGTAACCATGGACTTTGTTTAATGATAATGTACCAATATTGGTTTGTTAACTGTAACAAATGGACCATACTAATGTAATATGTATATGATATGGGAAATTATGGGTCAGGAACAGAGGAGGTATATGGGAGTTTTCTGTATTATTCTATAAACATGAAACTTCTCTAATAAGTAAATAATTTTTAAAAAGTAATTTAAACAACAGTTTGCAAAGTGGACTAGTTTACACCTTATCATGTGACACCAATATACAATAAAATGTTCACTGGCTGTCATGCAATTTTTACTAAAAACAGAGGTAAATCAATAACTCATCTTTTTTGGAATGTAACATGCTTGGCCTGTTATTCACAGGTTCAGATTATAATGGATCAAAGGGTAGCTTCTCTAACATGCCAACCAGCCATGGGATCTTACATGCCAGCCTGAGGATTCCTACTGCTTTCTCTTCCCCAGGTAAGAGCACAGTAGAACCATATGGAATGAAAAAGCTGAGTTAAAGGTCAATGAAGTTTATGCCATGGCTGGGTGTCTCAGTTGATTGAGTGTTGTCTGGTAGACCAAAAGGTTATGGGTTAGATTCTTGGTCAGGGCACATAATTAGGTTGTGTTAGGTTGTGGGTTCATTCCACAATTAGGTAGCCTAGAAGAGGCAACAAATCAATTCTCTCACTTTCTCTCTCTCTCTCCCTCTCTCTCACCTTCCTTTCTCTCTAAAATCAATAAAAACATATCCTCAGATAAGGATTTTTTAAAAGGTCAGTGAAGTTTGCATGGAGGTTGGAACACTAAAACTGAATGTATTTATGAGGAATAAGTCTCTTCCAGAAATAGGTGGTGGGTATGTGTGTGCATATATACACCTGCACAGGCACATGCATTTTTCATGGTCCTATGATCATTTATAATCTGAAAGTCATTACTTGAATTTCTTTGTTGCAGGTATGATTTTTGAGACCTAGTATTATATGACTGTTTTCACTATCTCCATTTGTGTCTGTACAACCAAAGTGTCACTATGTACAAGAGCTAAAACATGGCTTCAGAGAAAAGGCAGCAAAACTTTTTGGATTTTCATGTATTGTGTTTAGGGAACCAGATAAAGAGGACTATTTTACACTGAGTAGAGTCTATTGTAAAAAAGAGAATGAAGTTAGAAGAGGTGGGTGTAAAATGATTTGGGAAAATTACATGACCATTAAAGGAATTAACCTTTAGACAGAAGGCTATAGAAGGACCAAGGGTGGTTGAGTTTAGAAATAGTGTCCAGAAAGAATAAAGGGCTCTAATTCTTTAAATAACTGAATACTTGACACTAAAAAAAAAAGATGTAACATAGCTACTGAAATTCTGAACAAAAATGATTACACTTTTCCAATAGTACTTTTGTGCATAAATAAATAAAGTTGAAAACAGCAAAAATAGAGAGAATTTTTTAAAAGCTGATTCTTGAAAAGATAATTAAAATAGATATACCTATATCCAGGCTGAAAAAAAAAGAGGAGAGATGACACAACTATTAAGAATGAAAGCAGGTATACTGGTACAAATTACACACATCGTAAAAAAAATAAATGAATATTACTAACAACTCTATACCCAAAAATTAAAAACTTAGAGAAAATGCACTATTCATTGAAAGTAGGAGAAATTAGAGTGATGAAATAAAACTCACCCAAGATGAAATAAATTATCTTTAATTAAAAAGGAAATTCTGTGCAGTTATCATTCCAAGAATACTATGAAACATTTAAATAATACCAATTCTACACTAATCTCTTTTAGAAAATAAATAATGGAACATTTTATTCAGTTTAAATACTTTTAATTCCCCTTGAGATTTCCTCTTTGACCCATGAATATTTTAGTAAATACTGTTTAATTTCCAAGTGTTTGGATATTTTCCAGCTATAATTATGTTAGAGTTCATATAATTTTAACATAACAACTAAAATACTGAAGAAAGATATTGTGATAAGGGTCTTTATACACACTTCATTTACTACTAGGTGTTTTTAAAGAATCAAAACTCTTTATATGTTATATATTTTATAGGTCTGAAATTACCCTGATGCCAAAACCAGACAAGGGCACTTCAAGTGAAAACTACAAATGAATATCCCTCATGAACATAGGAAATTTCTCAAAAAAAAATTAGCCTGTCAACTCCAAGAATATATAACAAATATAATGCACAATGGTCAAGTATAATTTTCCTCAGGAATGCAAACCTAATTCAACACTCAAAATCAATCAAGGGTAATCCATCAAATTAATAGTCTAAAGAAGAAAAAATGAGATAATATCAAATGAAGTAGAAAAGGCATTTGAAAAATTTCAACATCTACTTGTTTTAAAAGTTTTCAGGAAAAAGTAATAGAAAAGAACTTCCTTACCTGATAAAAGGCATTTACAAAAGTACATAATATAATATTTATTGGTGAAATACTGAATGTTCCACACCAAGACTGGAAAAAATGCAGGTATTTTTAATCCCACCACTCTTAATAAGCATTCTACTTAAAGTCCTAGTTAGTGCAATAAAGCAAGAAAAAGGAAGTTTAAAGATTGATAAGGAAAAAATGATATTGTTCAGAGACAACATTAAAAATATCAAGAAATCGCTAAAAACATTTTCTTGAACTAATAGGTGAGTTCATTAAGACCACAGAATACAAGGTCTTTCAGAACTCAATTGTATTTCTATATGATAGTAAAAAAACAATTGGAAAAAAACAATATTTTAAAAAATATCATGTACAATAATTCTCAAAAACATCTTCAGTATATGTGTAATAAAGCATGTTAAAGATCTGTATGCTAAAAAGTATTTGAAAAGGTATAGACACATAGGTCAATGAAATAAAATAGAAAACCTGGGAATAGACCCATCCAAATATCCTCAATTGGTTTATGACCAAAATGAAAGGGCAAATCACTTGAGTAAGAATAGCGTTTTAAACAAAATGTTCAATTAGACAACTATATGCAAAAAATAACCTTCTACCAAAACCATACCCTATACAAAAATTAACTCAAAATTCATAGATCTAAAAGTAAAAAAGTATGCAACTTTGAAAAGAAACTCACAAAAAAATCAATTTTACCTTGAGTTCTTAGATTTAATACCAAAAACATGATCCGTAAAATAAAAAATTAATAAATTAGACTTCATGAAAATGAAAAATATTTTCTATTGATAAAACATTAAGAGAATGAGAAGAGATGCTATAGATAGTGATAAAGTATTTGTAAATCACATATCTAACATGGAACTTGTATCCAGAATAGATGAATTCTGAAAACTGAATAATAAGAAAATAACTCAAAGAACAAATGATTTGAACAGATGCCAAAATTGACATATAGATGGCAAATAAGTACATAAAGAGATGTTTAACATCATTAGTCATCAGGAAATAGAAATTAATACTGCTATAAGGTATCACTACCCACCTATGAGAATAGCTAAGATTTTTTAATGATAGTACTGAGTGTTGTTGAGAATATGAAGAGAATGGAAGTCTTACACATTGTTGGTGGGAACAGTTTGTCAATGTCTTATGAAGCTGAACATTTCTTAGGCATACAGCTTCCCACTTGTAGTTACTTTCCTTAGAGAAATAAACACTTTTTACAAAGTCAGTACACAAATGTTTACAGCAGCTTTATTCATAATTTTTGAGAACTGGAAAAGAATAATGTCTTTCAATGAATTAATGGATAGATACAATGAAATATAACTTGGCAATGAATAAGAACAAACTGTTGATATATAAAAGAATGTGGCTGAATCTCAAAGATATTATACTAAGTTGTTCTTTTTTTTTCAGCCTGTCTTTAAAGGTTCTATACTGTATGATTCCACTTAGATAACATTCTGGAAAAGGAAAAACTGTAGGGAAGGAGGTCAATTGCCAGGGTTTTGAGTGCAAAAGGAGAGCATGAAAGAATTTTGGAGGCTGACGAAAATATTTTGTATCCTGACTGTGATATCAGTTACATGAATCAATATATGTGTTGAAACTCAGAGTTGTACCCCAATAAAGAGTACCTTTTATTCTATGTAAATTTAAAAGTTAACAATGATTTTTAAAACACCAAAAATTATGGAACCCAAAGAGTTGCCTTGAACAGCTCAACAGGTAAGCAGCAAATTGTTTAGAAGGAAAGGCATTGTTTTTTGTGGATAGATAGAAAAGTAAGTTGAAAGAGCAATAAAGAAATTAAACTTTCATTATAGCATATGCTACAACCACTCATATGAATTGAGATAGGAGATGAGGAACAAAGAAAAGACTACCAGTCTTGTTCCATACACCCCAAGAAGAAATGGGCAGCAAGAAGTGTTAATAGGGTGAAAATTTGGGAGAGAAGAAATTATAATAAATAATAAATTATTTGATTATATGTCATGGTCCTAAGCCTCCTTCCCGAATTCAGTCTTGCTACTTTCAAATGACTAGAAAGTAGGAAAATTAATTATAAAAGGAGTACAAACTTGTGCATTTGATGCTGAAGTTATTGACTCCTTTATTTGTTGGGGTGACCTTATTAGTCAAGTCATTCAATAAATATTTTAATACTCATCCAAGGATATATATTTATTGATTTTAGAGAGAGTAGGGTGGGGAGAGAGAGAGAGAGATCAATGTGAGAGAGAAACATTGATTGGTTGCCTCCCATATGTGCCCCAGCCAGGGATCAAACCCACAAACTAGATATCTGCCTGACTGGGGATTGAACCAGCAACCTTTTCGTATACAGGATGATACTTCAATCAACTGAGCAACTCAGCCAGGGCCAAGTCATTCAATAAATATTTATAGAGCACTTACTATTTGCCAGACTGTTATAAAGTTGTTGTGAATAGAGTAGTGAATACAATACAGTTTCTGGTTTCTGGTTTCAGAGACTTACAATCAAATGTAGAACAGATAACAAAATGTGCTCTGAAGATGAATGCTACAGGGTAATGGGAAGAGAGAAGATAGGCAGGTGGTAATGGGTGTTATTTGGAGTGATCCTTGAAGGCTTGTCTCATCAAGTGACACATGAGAGAGATCTAAGTGAAGCCAGTAGGAGAGGCAAGGGCTTCTCTAATAGGAGATTTTCAATATGAGGAAACAAACAGCAAAGGCTGTGAGGGATGTGTGGGCTTAACAAGCCCTAGGAACAACAAGGAAACTATGGAGACTGGAGTAAGAGAGTGAAGGAGATAGAATATGGGTGTCAAACTCATTTTCACTGGGGGCCACATCAGCCTTGAGGTTGCCTTCAAAGGGCCAAAATAATTTTAGGACTGTATAAATGTAAATACTCCTTAACTGTTAAGGAACTGAAATTACATTTGGCTCTTTGAAGGCAACTGTGAGGCTGATGTGGCCCCCAGTGAAAATGACTTTGACACTCCTGAGATAAAAGAAATAAAGTCAGAGAAGTATGTGGGTGTCATATCCTTAGGGCCTTGAAGGCCATAATAAAGACTAGATTTTTCTCTCCATTACATGGTAAACCACTGAGGGTTTTGAGCAGAGGTGTGATAGACTTGAGTTATGTTTTAAAAGAATCATTTTGGGTAAAGTGTGGGCACTAATCTCCAGGAAAATAAGAATGTAAAAAAGGACCAGTCAGGAGATGGTTTCAATAGCCTACTGAGAGATGTGGCTTGGACCAGAGTGGCAATGGAAGTAATGGGAAGGGTTTTCAGATTCTGCCAATCAGTTTCAATATGTGAGTTTTTCCCCCACTCAAAGCAATTTTTGGACACCTTATGGTGTCCAGCTCAGTTCTGACACTATCCACCTGGAGACAGCATCAGATCCCACAGGTTAAGGGGTCAGCCCTGAAAGACTGTTCCCACTTTAGATACCAGTCACAGGTCGATTGTCACCTGTACTTCTAACCAACTGGCTATTAATAAGAGGTTCTCATGACCTCCACATTGGGTTCATTTGTGAGGGAGGCTCAAAGAACTCAGGAATACAGCTTGCTTGATAAAATACTGGTTTTTTTTAAGATTTTATTTATTTATTTTTAGAGAGGGAAGGGAAGGAGAAAGAGAGAGAAATATCAATGTGTGGTTGCTGGGGGTCAGGGCCTGCAACCCAGGCATGTACCCCGACTGGGAATCAAACCTGCGGCACTTTGGTTCGCAGCCTGCACTCAATCCACTGAGCTACGCCAGCCAGGGTTTTTTTAAAAGGGAATAGCCAGATAGAAGAGATGCAAAATATGGGGAAGAAAGATATGGGGAATTGACAAGAGCTTCCATGCCCTCTCTGAGAGAGACCTACTCTCTCTAAATCTCCATGTATTATGGAGGCTTCGTGTATAAGCAGCACTGATTAAATCATTGACTACTAAGGACCATTCAAACGCTATCCCCTTTCCCCTCCTGGGAGGTCAGGTAGTGGAAATGAGAAGAAAACATTGTTTGGTTCTCCTGGTGAAAAGCCACCATCCTTAGATGCTTTCCCAAATTATCTCATTAACATAGTAAAAGACACCATTATTGCTCTTATCACTTAGAAAATTCCAAGAGTTTTAGAAGCTCTGTGTCAAGAAAGGGACAAAAATTAAATATATATTTTTATTATAAATAACAATAATGGAGATTACATTTGGATGTATTGCAAAGTTAGATGCAAGAAATTGCTGTGAAATTAAATATGGTGTGTGTATGTTAATGGTGGGGTAGTGAGTGAACTTAAAGTTTTGGAGCTTGATCAACTGGGTGACAGCGGGAGCCATTTAATGAGGTGCAAAATAATTTGAAAGGAGCAGGTTTGAAAGGGACCAAGAGTTCAGTTTTAACCTTCTAAATACAAGATGACGATTAAACATCCATGTGAAAATGATAAGTAAACAATTGAATTTGGGTCTGGAATTCAGGGTTGAAATAAGGGTTGGAGACACAAATTAGTAATTAGATCATTTCAAATGGGAAACTTGATAATAATAAGTAGTGTGTTAGAAAATTAATTTGTTATTTCATGAATATAGGTTGGAGAGCGAGAGCCTGCAGGTTGTGAGACCCATAAGGAAACAACAGCAGTGAGCCTGGCATTGAGAAGGGATGAAGCTTGGAGTGACTTAGCATCAACTAGCAAAGAAAAGAAAGCAAGGCACAAGGAAGGAAGAATATTGAGAGTGAGTCAAGAATAACTCTAACATTGCGAGCCTGAATTACTGAAAAATGTATGTTAAATCTGACAAAAAGGGGGGAATAGAGAGTAATTTGTGCCAGATAAAAACATGGATTAATTTTTGGATAATTTGAGGTAACAGAAAAAGAAGAATGATGTTTAGATAACCAGTTAGAGATGTATACCTAAAACTAAGCAGACAGTATGAGGATATGAGAAAATGAGACTTGGGGCCAAAAATAATCATAATTAATAATAATAATAATAATAACATTAAGAGCTAACATTTATTGACATTTTACCATGTGCCAAATGCTCTCTCATTGTTCTAGGCATTTACATATAGTATCTAATTTAGGTCTAATAACAGTTTCACAGTTTAAGGACTTCCTCATTTCAAAAGTGAGGAAGTTGTGGTGCCTGGAAGTTAAATACCTAGTAGCCCAGGTACCAGTATTCCAGCTGTGTCAGTTTGACTCTGGAGGCCCTGTTCTAACTCAGTGACATGCTCTAGGCTGAGCTATTTGAATATGAAGTTCATATTAAATAACAATACACACAAAAATAAAATATGGTAGCATTTTCTTTAATCTCAGCCATAAAATTTACTTTTAAAAGGCTTGTCTAATAACCTGTAAACTTTAAATATTTTTATTTTGTTTTTAAAGCTGCTCAAGGTGGGTTCTGAAAATAGGACCATTGAATTTGAAAAAGATTTAGAAGCTGCTAACAACTGACAATGCAATATGTCAGAGCCCTGAGATCAATTTTCTCTGGTGAAGAACAAGCCCAATAAAAAATTATCACTATGTATACATTAAGTTTGTCCTGATATATTAGAAAACATCTTGCCACACCTACTGGATCTCAGTAAGAACCAAACACTATTTATTATACCAAAGAGAACCCTCTTAACAAGACTGAGAGCTGAACTGGAAACAATAAATTTTAAAAGAAAGGAAATCACCATGAAGAAGCGAGAGTCCAGAATAGATTAGAAAGGAAAATAGCAATATTCTTATACCAGGAAGAACAGGAAGTTAGCTTCCTTTATCTGATGTAAAACAGAAACTCCTGAGAAATAAGGAGTGCCATAAATCCCCTCCCTTCGAGAAGTATGACTATGAAGAAGATGGAAAGTTGGCACCCAGATGGACCTGCACAAACAAACCTAGGATCGCCCTTATTTTCCATTAGTCTCCTGCACATATTTACTTTCCCACAGTTTGCTGCCCTTGGAGGCCCCCAAACCTTTTTCCTTTATCATGTAACATCTCCATAATTTATCTCACTTTGTTGAAATGATATCCACTTCTTTGGGTCTTTATCCTTCCATATACATATTTCCTCCTTACATAAAAATTTACATAAAAGCAAATTTGTATGCTTTTCTCCTATTAATCTGACTTTCATCAATCTAATTTGTAGAGCCACTAGCTATGAACTTAAGAAGGTGGAGGAAAAGTCCTTTTCTTCCCTTACACATACTAATTGGATTCAATTTAATTCATAGTTCTAGATAATTTACGAAGTTAAGGCTAGGAAGCATGCAAACACAAAAGCTTTGGGTGTAGAGTTTACAACAATGATGTCAATACTAAGGTTAATTCAGTGTGTCAGAACAATGTGGTGCATTAATTTCTCACATGAATAACTTCACATAGAGAAAACCAGTCCTATAAGAGTGACACAGCCAACATGGGCTACCAGGGTAGACACAGGGGTGAGCTGTGAGAGTTTCGGTGATAGTAGAAATCCATCTCCACTTCTGGAAAATCAACTTTCACTGATGTCAGTTAGTTAACACATTATGTGTGACACAGATCAACTATTCAAACACAAAATACCCTAAGAAGAGTATTTAAGAGCAGTATTTATAAAGTTGGCCAATAAACCAAAGAGAGAGCATATTTATTTGTAACATTGAGTGAAGGAAACTTTTTCTGAGCAAAAAGTAGTCAACACTGAAGAAGTAGGACTTTTGGAAGACAATCCAAAGATTTGCTAAACACCCCAGCAGAACAGTTCATATTCCTCACTTTAGCATACCTCCTCTGCCACCAAAAGGATATCAAGTCAAATTATCATTTGACAGTGCTTGTTTCTTTTTATCAAAGCTAAGGAACTGGTGTAAATGATTATTGCAAATTTTTATAACCAGGTAACTAAAATGTGCTTGAGTAAAGAATATTGAAAATACTTTTTGTGTTCTTGAAACAATTGAATTAAAAAGACTTCTGCAATTAGGAAGGGCTTATTTTTTATGGGAAGGACACACTAAACAATAGAACAAGAAAAAATCCAAATCTATTAAGAATACAGAATGTTAATCTTAATTAACCAACAAATCACACCTTTTCCTCCCAAAGCTCTCTCAAGAAAAAAATGTAAAACGCACAAAAATATTTTTCCCATTATTTTGTGATAATTCTTTCAAAAGTGTAAAATATTTAGCAGGATATAACTATAGAGTTAGAAATTAATATCTACACACTTCAGAACTACCTAATGCTTGTCCTAAATTTTTATATAAAAACAGTCTAAAAATAGGCCTCTACTCTATTCCTAGATAACAGAGAGAAAAAATAGTAGCTTGAAAAAATATCCCTGCCAGTAATTAAGAAATTAATGGCAGAAAAGAACTGTAAGAGAGTATTTCTAATCATCTTTCTGAAGAATAATCTTTACTTGCTTGGCTCAACATTCTTGTTGTCATTTGCCTAAGTATGTTTAACAGATATCTTTTAGATGTGGAATTGAAAATAAAATTACTGCAGGAAAGGTGAAGCAAAGGTCTAACTATGTTCAAATAAAATTTCTCCAACTGATTGAAAATGAAAACGTTTTTTCTATTTCTGATAAAAATTAAAATAAGAACCTTGGTATTTAGCTTAATTTTGAGAGTCATACCTCTACTGGTTTTACTATGGCAGTTATAACTGGAGATTCTAGGTTCCTTGAGGTAATTAGTGTCACTTTCCAGGTAGGTTCTGGCTTTCATGAGTAACTACTGCTCCATTCCCATTCTTGAAGTTGGTTCTAGCAAGCTTAGCCTGTATTCCACCAATGATTAATCTTGCAAAGTTTGTGGAAATACCATCTACAAAGTATCTCATCTCTAAGGCTGAGCTGCAGATAGTTTTTATATTTTCTATTAATTATCTCCAGCTGTTGGAAAACAAAGAAAAAAATACTTCAATTTAAAACAGCAAATAAATATTCTTCATGCCGGTGGGGTGCAAAGTTCATTTCATTCACATGAATGCCATAGAATTGGAAGGGACATGAAACAACATTAAAACCAACACTCAGCTTCATGGGAAAAAAATGAGGCTCAGATAATGTGAATTTATGCCCAAGGTCAAACATTTAATAGTGGTTGAAGATACTCTGAGTCTAGAGGTTTGGTATGTATGTATTTTAAACATATTCCTAGTTCCTTAAGGAGTTCTAGATAACTTTGACCTACCCTCAGTTGTACACTGCAAAGAAGTGTGTGTGTGTACACACATACATGCATGTGTGTGTGGTAGTTGGGCATGGGGAAGAGTAGGTAATAGAAGAGAGAAGAATAAAGGGGCAACATAAATAAGTATGAACCCTAAAGTATATTTTAGCCAAAAGTACCTGTTCTATTAAACTACTTCCCAGTGCTACTAAAGAAGAAAACAAAATGGCTATTTTGAATTTTGCTTCTTCCCCTGCTCTTACCACAACCTCTCATGGAAATGATGTAGTGCAATGAATTGGACATAGGGTAAGCAGTTGGAAGGCAAAATAAGAGAGAAAGATTGTAAAGATTGAAAGATTGGAATATATAAAGTGCAACTCCTCAGTTATTGAGTATTGGCTGTAAGATTATATTTTGAGAATACTGAAACGCCATCAAAACTTTAGTTAATAGAGTCAAGAATTAATGTAGGCATTTGGCTCAATCATGATTATAACCTTGTCTTAAAAACCCCTTTTTGAGTACTGAGACACACCTATTTTTAGGAATCACAAATACTTGGATATACACTCTAAAAACCATCAGATCACTGTGACTCACTTAGTATACAATAGGAAGCATTGTGTCTTCCCTTTATAGCCCCATCTCTTTCTTCTAGCAACCTGGCAGCAGTGCAGTTGAGACATGAGATTACTTGAATCGATCAAAAGCAAGTCCACATTCCATCCTTCAGCACAGAACCACTATGAAATTATGGTAAATTATGTCAGCACCTCTCCATATTTTTCCAAGTTCTCATCTGTAATGAGATGAGAACTTATTGTTAGCAGTAATCTGTGAAATGCAAACTCTACATTTTCTCGTGTTCTTGGAACATAGTGAGAAGGATTTGTGAGATCATGACTACCAAAATGCCCACAGTTATTGTTGGGCCTGCCATCTGGTTGAATCCTGCCATGTTGGCCAGTGGTGATAAGGCCTTGGCTCTTTGGTAGATTCCCACCCCGACTCCTCTGCTATTGTTGCTGATAGAGGTTGCTTTAAACTCCATGGATGACCTGTCTATCACACATGTAGACACATGCACCCACACACACTTGTCACATTAGATGTTTATGTGACATAAACATCACATGTTGTTTTTACTACATTGTCTTTATCTCAATAATCTAGCAAATAGCAGGTACCCATTACATTAAATGGTCAATGAATTATAAAAAGTGAATGGATTTTACACAAGGAGAATTACTTGGGGAGAGGCATTATATAATTCAGGGATAAACTGCCTTTAATCAGAAAGTTCCCGGAACAGATCCTTTGAACAATTTATCCATCATTCAGTGAAAACAGCAAGCTTCAGTAAAATCAACACTTCCACATTTATCATTATTGTAGATCTGCCCCCTCCCCTCCATATACACACACAAGCCTGCATGCACACTTGCAGTCAATTTCCTGAACCTCTGGGGTTTTAGCAAAGTTTTTGTTTTTGGAAACACATCTACATAACACAAAACAACTAGTTCTATGAAGTATGTAGCACAGATAGACTCGGATAGCAGGATGAACTGGCATTTTTCTCCTCACAGTCTCTGGTAGCCACTGCTTTTGAGCTAAAATCTGTGGCACTTGGTTTTTTTCCACATTGTTGATAATTTTCTTTATTCCCACATCTCTTACCCTGCTTCCTTTCTAAAAATGTACATTTTGTTTGAGGGCTTCTTATATGAGGTCTTAACTGAGAATTTTTAAATTCTCCTTTCTGAACAATTATGCTCATTTTACAAACTACTTACTTATCAGATCTGAGAAACCCTTTAGCCAAGAATCATAAATTTTCAATATTTCATGGGCTTTTTTTGTTGAGATACAAAAGTATTCACTGACCTCATACATGTAGCTTTATTCCTTTCTCATCATTCTCTCTGCAGTAGGCCTTTACCTGCTCCTAGCAATTTCAAGTCATGAACTTTCTTGCATATGAGAATATTTAGGAATCTCTCATGTTTTTTTCAGTGCCATCATTTAATATAAATGGCAGGCTGAACCAAAAAATATATAAACTGTGACAATCACAGGGTGATGTGTTGCATTGCTCCTCTCCCAATGGAGGTACATACCCAATCATTGCTGCCTTGGACTCAATCAGGCTAAAACTAACTATGAGATAAAGATCATATTCTTTCATTTGCTAAGGTATATCTAGCACTTAGGACTCTAAATTTCCAGTAACATAAACTCACCTCAAATTCTATAAAGCAAACTGGCATTCTTATGATGAAAATATTTGAATGTCAGAGACCAAGGGCAGGATTATGGTCAAGCTTCAGGCTCAACCATGGCCCAACCATGGGACCAGCCTCAGCTGATGTCAGAATTTTCTCTCCTCTCTCTGTTCTGGTGCATCCAGATTATTCATTCTCTCCATGGCCACCTTCTTTGCCCCTCTGCTTCTTAGCTTGGCTTGGACTCCAACAGTTCCTGACCTTCATTCATAGGATAAAGGCATTCAGAAGAGACTGACTCATTCTTGTTTTTCTCCCTCCAAAGTCTTGAAGTTGAGATTTTTATAAACTTGCATTAAATCTCATGGCCACTTTTGGGCAAGTAAATGATGGCCTGGAGTTGGGGTTTCCTCACTGATATGGTAGCTCCCACAATAGTCCTATGAACAGAGATTAGGAAGGGCAATTTTTAGAAAGAATGTTGGGTAAAATTTCTGTTGGTATCCATTATGGTAGCTCCTGATGTATCTGATAACAAACAGTGTCTACCTCTGTATGTCCCATATATAATTAAGGTATATTGTTAGTTATATTTTATCTTCTACCCTAGACCTAACTTACAGACCTCCGTTTGCCCCTAACACACACACACACACAAACACACACACACAGATTAAAAATCCATTTCCATTGCAGACTAGAGAGCATGACTTGAGAAATTATTGATCTGAATCACTGAAGGATTAACAAATGTTATAAAATAAAAAATTTTCCTTAAAATTCTAGCAATGGCCAGATGGCTCAGTTGGCTGGAGCATTGTTTCATACACAAAAAGGTGGTGTGTTAAATTCCTGGACAGAACACATACCTGGGTTGCAGGTTCAGTCCCCAGCTGTGGCATGTACAGAAGGCAATCAATTGATGTTTCTCTCTCTCTCTTTCAATCTCCCTCTCTCTCTCTCCCCTCTCTCTCTCTCTCAAATCAATCAACATGACCTTAGGTGAAGATTAAAAACAACTCTAAAACAAAATTCTAAGCAAATGAAGTTTATTGAGAAATACTAACCCTTGATCTTTAGACCAGCTGAATATTTTGTCTAAAACTTCATTAAATCCTTATCCTACCCAAAAAGCTGACTTCATGATTTCTTTTGCAAAACATGACTAAAAACCAATAGATATAACAGTGCTTGTGATTTCTGGAATAGTTGTTTCTTCTCTTTCATGTTTCTCAGTTGTTGAAACAATTTCCATCAAATCTTGTCTGTGCACAGTTTATCCACCAAAGTTAGAGGCAAGTGAGACTTAATTTCTGTCACCATGAGTGAATAATGTTCTGTGTTGAGTAGAATTCACTGAGTGATATATTTAATTATCCTCTAATAGATCTTTGTTAATAGAGGAATACATTTTTATTATAAGGATCTTCTAATAAGATAATAGTTCACATATAAAGCACAGAAGATACATAGGAGTTTAAGGAAGCTGTGTTAGACAGGAACAAAAACACATTTCAACCAGAAGAGGGAGAAATACAGAGCTAACACAACACACAGTTGTTTTTTCTGCTGTCCCAACTTTGGCTAAGGCCCCAAAGTCTGAGGTCATACATTAAATGCCAAGTCTGATCACAGTATAAGACAGACCACTGAACTACCTACAAGTCTCTTGCTGAGAGATGTGCAGTGAGTTTTTACAGCACCTCCAAACTGTGTAAGAAACAATAAAACTTTCCCCATGGAGCCTGCAGGGGACAGCAATTGGGGTTTCTTTTGCATACCAGTGTAACTGGGCCCTGTGCCTTTTGCACATCATGGGCACAGAGGTATGCTCCAAGTAAAGGTGGCTTCCAGAGAACCACATCTTGGTACCTTCTCCCTGGTATTTGAAGGACACATATCAGCTCATAACAGTGAACTGTAAAGATGGGCCACTGGCTGGCTGACTTGAATGGCAGAGGGAGGAGAAAGGAAACTCTGTGACAACAGAGTTAATCAGGAAAGGTAGTGCAAGTTCTGTGGGCCAGATGCAAATTTCATGGTGGAGATCCAGGCTGTCATCTTGAGAGACACTCTGTCCAAGAGGAGGGTAAGTAACATCCAAGAAGGGATGAATCACAAGAAACAAGAGTCTGACAAGGAAATCATAAACAGACAACTGAAAAAACAATGACATACCCAAGACAAGAAAATCTTATTAATAAGGTTGGTCTTAAAAAATCCAGAAGATCCTTTAGGAAAAAAATCAACTTTTGAAGTCTATGTGACCCTGACTGCAAATTTACCAGATGAGCAACACAGTGCCTATTCTTTACCTCCTCTCTTTCCAACTTTCAACTAGAATGTCTATGATTACCAAAATAACAACTGAGTGGGAGAGGAAGTGGGCCAGAAAGAGAAAACAAATCAACCATGATTCCTTCCTCGTTCAGGCTTCCCAAGCTAAGTTGGGCTCCATGTGTGAATGAAATCCAGATCTTAGTGTTGACATTACATTGAACTGGAGTTTAGTTAGTACTTGGAAAACAGAAACTATTCTATTCTACCTAATAGTCATTGGGAAGTAATAAAAATAGCCTGAAATTGCATCCACCAAATGGGTGTGAAGAGACAGTTTCTGCTTGCCCTTCCCAAGTTCATTCTGTTCAGTTATGGTTACACTGGAGATGACTTCTTATTAATTGCTTGCTAGCACTTTAAATATTCCCCTGCAGCTCTTTAAGGATGCTCCAGGAGGTAAGGTACTGCACTCTTGGGGTTCCTCCCATATGTGGAGGGAGGGATGAAGGTATCTCCCTAACACTCATTGAATAATAATAATAATAATAATAATAATAATAAATAATATAAACATTTTCAGAATACCTCCATTAGAAAATTCTCAAGCTGTTACCTATCTCTTTATTTGGCTTCCAGTGTCACACTGTATTTGACCTTTAGAGATCAATTTGATTTAAAAAAAAAGAACTATACATCTCACCAAAAAAGTCTCATTTTGGAGTTCACAGATGTTCTGTTTTGACTAGCTCAAAGCTAAAGAAGGAATACAACACCTCTCATTCATGACTCTATTGCTTAATTAATGTCACCTGAATTTCTATTGTCTTTGGGAGCAGTAACACTGCATTGCTGAAGTGTAGTTAAAATCTCTAATCCTTTTTATACATGATTCTACTGACAAGGTATGATCACTCTGTATTTAAACATTATTATTTTGAAGGTGTAAATGCTTATTTTTGTATTTGATTCTGTTAAATATCATTTTCTTTTTTCCACACAGTAACAATTTTTACCTCTATATGATTTAATTTCTCTTTAGTTACACCAATGCCATGGAAAAGAAGCATTTAACCCCTTTGTGTCTCTCATGTCAGTCTCTATTTTAATTACCCCTAAGAGGAAGAAGGAACTGTTAGGTTAATGAATGGGTGAGAACATCTGCTTAAAGAGCTGACCACATGGCTCCAAAATCCTGGCTCCATAACTCATTGTCTATGTGACCATGGGCAAGGTACATAAACTTTCTGGCTTTGCTTCTTCATTTGAAGAACAGTACTAATGGTGCCTCCTCACAGTGTTCCTGGAAAGGCTTAGAGGCGATGCAGGCAGAGTGTGCAGCATGCCAGCTGCCTCTGACAGGTTCTCAGTAAATTTTGGCTATTGTTAATGTGGATTCTCACCACAGAAGTCTTTCTCAATAGAAGGGGCCAGATGCCAATTTTATAAGTTTAGTCACATAGGGAAAAGTCTGCCAATTTAAATGTGAACTCACAAATTCAGATAATGAGGTTCTTGGATTTTGTGATGATTTCCTATTCCTAGTAGGCAGCATAGTGACTTAGAGAGGAGGGTGGTGGAGTGGACTCCAATGTCCACCCTTCTCTAACCACTTTATGGCTCCTAATAGCCAGCTCACTGAGACCTGGAAGTGAAGTAGCAAAAGAAAGTACTTCCTGCCCTGGCTGGTGTGGCTCAGTGGATTGAGTGTCTACCTGTAAACCAGTTTGATCCCAGACAGGGCACATGCCTGGATTGCAGCCAGGTCTCCAGATGGGGGTGTGCGAGAGGCAACCACACATCAGTATTTCTCTCTCTCTTTATCCCTCATTCCCTCTAAATAAATAAATATTTTTTTAAAAAAATGAGAGAGAGATAGTACTTTGTAATTTCCAAATTGCCATTCCTGGAAATTTTGCCTTCCTGTCTTCCTGCCTGACAATCTATTGAGAAGTGGCCAGTGTCAGGTGTAAAGTGCCTTTAGGTGTTTGGCCCTGTATCTGCCTCTAAATTATGGTAATCTACAAACCTCTACTTATTTTTTTTCTTAAATGAAAAAGTAAAAGAGAAAACGATGTCCCAAATTTTCAGTCTGCACTAAGGGTCTTCAGATGACAGATAATATAAGATGTGTTAATTTCAGTTATTATATTAAGTCATTATACATTTCAGTTAGTAATGTTAACTATATTGTATGTGATGCACACTAAATATTATTTTTATGCATCTATATACACATATAATACTAAATATAAATGCATTTTATATATGCTGTTGGTATTTTAATAGGAATTGTATTAAATCTATAGATTGCTTTGGGTAATATGGACATTTTAATGATTTTAATTCTTCCAATCCATGAACATGATATACACTTCCATTTATCTGTATCTACCTTAATTTCTTTCTTCAGTGCTCTATAGTTTTCTGATCACAGGTCTTTTACCTTCTTAAATTTATTCCTAGGTACTTTATTTTTCTTGTTGCTATAGTAAATGGGATCTTTTCCCTAGTTTCTCTTTTTGATATACCTTTGTTGGTATACAAAAATGCCATCAATTTCTGAATATTTACTTTGTATCCTGCTTTTTGCCAAATTCACTTATTAGGTCGAGTAGTTTTTTGGTGGAGGCTATTGTATTTTCTATCTACACTATCATAACATCTGCAAAAAATGACAGTTTTATTTCCTCCTTTCCAATTTGTATACCTTTTATTTATTTTACTTGTCTGATTGCTGTGGCAAGAACTTCCAATACTATGTTGAATAAGAGTGGTAAAAGCAGACACTTTTGTCTGATCTTAAAGGGAAAGCTTTCATTTTTTGCCCATTGAGTATGATGTTGGCTGTAGGTTTCTCATATATGTCCTTTATTATGTTGAGGTATGCTCCCTCTATTCCCACTTTGCTGATTGATTTTTATCATAAGTGGGTGCTGGATTTATCAAACTATACCACCAACTTACACCATGCACCAGAAAAAAACTCAAAATGGATAAAAGACTTAAATACAAGTTGAGACACCATAAAAGTCCTAGAGGAAAACATAGACAGGAAAATTTCAGATATCCCACATAGCAATATATTTGTTGATATATCTCCTAGGGCAAGGGAAATCAAGGAAAAAATAAACAAATGGGACTACATCAAATTAAAAAGCCTCTGAATGGCTAAAGAAACTATCATCAAAATGAAACGGGACCCAGCTTTATGGGAAAACATATTTGTCAATGATACAATGGTTTAATCTCCAAAGCATATAAAGAACTCATATGACTCAACACAAAGAAGACAAACAATCCAATTAAAAAATGGACAAAGTTCTTAGCTGGTGTGGCTCAGTAGATTGAGCATGGGCCTGTGAACCAAAGGGTTGCTGGTTCAGTTCCCAGTCAAGGCACATGCCTGGGTTTCAGGACAGGTCCCCAGTGGGGGGAAACAACCACACATTGGTGTTTCTCTCCATCCTTTTATCCTTCCCTTCCTTCCTCTCTAAAAATAAATAAATAAAATCTTTAAAAAGACATATTTCTTTAAAAAAACTGGGCAAAGGACCTGAATAGACATTTCTCCAAGGAGGACATAGAGATGGCCCATAGACATATGAAAAGATGCTCAACATCACCAGCCATTAGACAGATGCAAATTAAAACCACAGTGAGATACCACCTCACACCAGTCAGAGTGGGCAACATAAACAAGTCAACAAACAAGTGCTGGCAAGGTTGTAGGGTAAAGGAAACCCTAGTACACTGTTGATGAGAATGCAGATAGGTGCAGCCACTGTGCAAAAAGTATGGAATTTCCTCAAAAAACTGAAAATGGAACTGCTTTTTGACCCAGAGATTCCATGCTGAGAATATACCCTAAGAATCCTGAGTCAACAATTTAAAAGAACTCATTCACCCCTATGCTCACAGTAGCACTATATGCAGTAGCTAAGTGCTGGAAACAGCCTAAGGGCCCATCAGTAAAAGAGTGGATCAAAAAACAATGGTACATTTACACAATGGAATGCTACACAGCAGAAAGAAAGAACTCCTACCTTTGGCAACAGCATGGATGGAAGTAGAGAATATTATGCTAAATGAGATAAGGCAGTCAGTGATAGACAAATACCACCATATGGTCTCACCCATAAGAATAATCTCTCAGTGGATTGAGCACGGGCTGGGAACCAAAGTGTCTGGGAACCAGGTTCGATTCCCAGCCAGGGTACATTCCTGGGTTGCAGGCCATGATCCCCAGCAACCGCACATTGATGTCTCTCTCTCTCTCTCTCCCTCTCTCTCTCCCTCTTTCCCCCTCCCTCCCTCCCTTCCCTCTCTAAAAATAAATAAATAAAATCTTAAAAAAAATTAAAAATTAAAAAAAAATGAAAAAAAGACTACCTTTAAAAAAAAAAGAATAATGAACAAAATAAGTGAACAAATAAAATAGAGCCACAGGCATGGAAACATGGAAAATACTGACAGTGACCAAAGGGGATAAAGATAATAGTGGAAATAAGGGGGAGGGACTAGTCAAAGAATGTGTATGTTTGACCCACAGACATGGACAACAGTGTGGGAATTGACTGTAGGAACAGGAGGTGGTATGGGCAAAGGAGGCCAAAGCAAGACAAATCAGGGCAACTCTAATAAAATAACAATAAAAAATGATAAAAAAAGAAAAGAAGAAATAAAGACAGTAATCTCATTTACAATTGTGTGGAAAAGAAACAAATGCTTGTGAATTAATGTAAATAAATAAATACATACATACACACATATCATATTTAGCCAGATAGTAATATCAAAACTATCAATCATCTAAAATCCCTAGAATTTCTGAGAATGCTAAAACAATTACCCCAAATATCTATACACTTATTTTAAGCCATTGAATAATTTTTCTCTTTATCCATTTAGTTCATTTAAATTCATGCAAATTCAAGACCTACAGCAAGTGTTTATCTATTTTTTATAGTAACATGTGATGGTGACTAAGAATATACAATATATTTCACCAAATCTAAGACACTTCATGGTTTCCACAATAATAAAATGTGAGTAAAAATATGTCTTAGAATTAATGGCATCTTTTCTTTGTATGAAAAAGAAAATCAAATATTTTTTCATGAATAGAATCTGTATCTTGATATTATCATTTCTAATGAAAAATACTGAGAAAAGTCAATTATTTTATTTAAAAGTAATGCTATAGTCAGAACTCAAAAAATTACATCAAGTGACCAATGTAATTGTAGTGGTTAAAAAGGAGTAATAAAATAATTGACAACAAAGTATATAATGAGATGCTGGTAAGTCAGGAGTAATTATTCATCCATCTGTCCAACTATCTTTCAGAAGCAAAGATAAGAGTCATCTTAGAAGATGTTCTCTTCATTATGGGGAAAACTTTCCCTTACAGAGATAGATTAGGTAGGTAGGTAGGTAGATAGATAGATAGATACCAGAAGGCTTCATCAGCCCCAAAGGAAAGTTATGTCAGATTATATATTTAAATTTGTGCTATATCATCCATCATCTCTCAGGTGGAACAAAGGTGTTCTTCACCTGACATGCAGCCTCCTGGAGAGGGGCTCAACTGATCTGCACAAGAAGAGGCTAGGACTCTCAAGCAGCTTCTTATAAACCTTTGAAATTAAGGTTGCCAGTGAGCATGGATTGTGGAAAATGGCATCACATTTGTGCCAGACACAATTTATTGTCCTGCATTCAACACCAAAAACTCCATATCAATTTCTCAGCAGAGAAGTGATAATATATTGTACTTGTCCTAGATATTATTGAATCAACTTTAAGCTATTTATCTGAAAAAATGACCCAGGAAGAAAAGTATAATTAGTGCTTCAGAAGGGAATTCAAAATGAAGAAAAGCATGTATCAGCTGTTACTAAAGTTCAAGTAAACCACTGACAGGGATGTGTAAGCTGGCTATCACAGGCATGGGGGTAAATTTGAAAGTCATTGCCTACCTACCACCCCACAGAGTCATGCGTGGCAGGGATTGCAAAACTCCTGAAATAGAACAAAGAAATGCTTCTTAAACTTTACAGAAAATCGGCCTTAGTCTTCTTTTCACTCTGACAAAAAAATAGATAAAATGGTAGAAAATAAATTATGGTCATGGCTTTAAGCAAAGGAGAACATTAACACTGTTCCTTTTTAGCACTTAAATAGATTTGCCTCAAAATGGGGAAGAAAAAATGTTGGATTGCTCTTCTATGGGGGTTTGTAAAACAGAAAAAAAAAATAATAGCACTATAATTTGAAAATCAAGCTAATAAACAGAAGACAAATACTTTGACACTATCACATACTAGAGGGTTTGTCATAAACAATGTCAATACATGCACAGCCTCTGTCCATTGGCTGCAAGAGTGAGTTGTTTGGTGACCCAGGCCATCTAACTGTATTTAAACATTTCCTATGAATCATATAACTGCAATATTTAATGAAATAATTATCAAAGAGGGAAATGACTGCATTTTCATAGACTACTCTACATTCTTGGAATACCCAAGAATCAGAAATAATTATGTTAATAAAGGTGTTCAAAGAATAATTTCTTTCTTTTGGGAAAGCATAGAGTATTCTCTTTCTAAAACCAAGTGGCCATCATTCATGGATTTCTGGTATGTATTAAAGATGGTTGGAAATTGTTTTAATATTAAAATAAGCACAAAATAGGTACACATCTCCTGCACAAAGTTAAAAATACATTTTATGGAAACCAAATTTTGAGGCATTTTATTAGTAACATGTGTGATCCTGTCTACCACACATCAGTTGATCCCTAGTTCTTTAATCATGCCAACTCTATTTTCCAGTGAGCCCCCAGTGATCAGGAGAAAGATGTGACATAAGTAGCCTGAAAAGGTAACAGGATCTTTTGAATTTTGGTCATTGACCTTACATGTGAATTTCATTTTACAAAATTCATACCAACTATCTAACTGGTACTGTAGGAGATCATTCTGCATGATGTGGGCCCAGCTACCACTCAGAGATGCACAGGACCCGTACCCACAGATAGGTTCTCCCATGGCGAATCAGGCCTGCAATGTACTTATGCTGCTTTGAGTCTTGCTCTTGCTAAAAAACTCCCTCACTCTGAACTGAGGACATTTACCGCAAAGTAACTTCCTAAAATCTATGCTAAACCTTTCAAGGATGAGTGTAACCAGTTCAACCACTTTTGCCTTTTCATTTGCAAATATCCTTCTTCTGTGATGTGATTAGCAGATTGGCTCCTTTGTTTTCTGTAAAAGGTAACCACCTAAATCAAACCTATGCATAGTAAAATGAGGACCATCATGTAATGTGCCCAGAGATAGAAATAAAGGCCTGTCATGGTGGAGGCCATGGCTTTTGCTACCCTTGAGAGAAAAGCCATGCTGTCCCTTTTCCTCCACCAGATTTGGTAGTCTATGTGAATGTCTCATTTCATCCATAATGACGTGGACACTGCAGGACAGTGTCTGCATCAGGTACTTTACATCCCAGAATCACATGTGAGCATCTTACAAGTCAGTCAGTAATGAACTAACTTATGAATGGTTTGAAGTATTGGCCCATGTTAAATTAGATTTATATTGAAAGCACTTGGATTTTATTTCATTAAGATATAAGTCAAATTTGTTATAAAGATTTATTCCTGTGATTGTCTGTGTATTTTCTTACAAAAAAATTAATCCAGAAAACAATGACAAGGCTTGTGATGTCTTAACCAAAAAGATGGCAATGGTTAATAAATTGAAACATTATACTCACTTTCCCAGATATATCATCATAACTTGCCTCTTCTATTCCCCACCCATAAATTTAAAATGTCAAGAATGAATTTTGATCCTATACTAGAAAGACATTTCAAGAATCAAATAAATTTGTGTCATCTATGAAATCAAAGAAAACAAAAAGTGTTTACTGAATAAATGATTTTTAGTTTCTCCTTCACTCCAAACCTTTTTTCTTTACATTATTGACAATTGAATGCCTCACTCCAATGATAAAATAAGAAATAAATATTGTCTCCCACCAGCAAGATTCACTGAGATCCTTCAAAATCTTTCTTAGCATTCTTGACGTTTCAGTCTTGGGACTTGGCTGCTCCTCTAATTCCAGTTGAAAAAGATAAGGGAGAGAGCAAGTTATGAACAGTAAACAATGGTTGCCAGTATTAAAGTAAAATATGCTTTCATGTCAAGACATCAGAATAGATGTTTCATACAAAATGGTAAGGTTTTAGTGCTTATTTGAACCTTTCAACAATTGATAATTGGATTATACTTTCTTCTTTTTAAATGCCAGAGTAAAAATGAATCATGTGAATTTGCCAAAAAAAAAAAAATAGAGGAAAGTATTTTTCCTAGTTGAATCATTTAGCTGAATCACTATTTCCAATAACAAACATGAATTCCATTTTTCAGGTACCATAACTCTGTGTCTTGTGAAAAAACACCAAAATCTGATTAAATCACATCATGTCCAGAAAGTAGTCATAACATGTCCTGAAAAGCAGAAAAAGATAGAAGAACCTTTTATTTCTTATATCCAATAAAGATACATCTTCAATGAATAGTTTTCCTATACTGAACTATAAAAGACCTTTTGTAATACTGAGCTTTTTGATAAATCACAGAGTATTTTTCTAATTATTCTTTTTTCTAATTCTTAATTACAATATTAAGGGGACTTTTCAAGTTTTGAGATTTAAGGCTTTGGAAGTTTTTAAAAAGACTTTCTTAAAACATGCTTGGTTTGTCAGTACATACTGTCACAGCAATTTGAAACCAGTGCTGTGGGCATGACCAGCACACACAAAAGTTTTGTCCTTAGGGTATAACACACAGCTTCTTTGAAACAGAGCTGACAATGGGAAATATTTTGTCATCTTAAAGCTTTATTTCTCAGACATAACACCAACAAGAGGTAAAGCTGAGAATACAAACTGTGTCATTAGCACCCTTCCTTTTCTTCTATCAGTGCTGCTTTCTCTTCTCCCTGATGTGTGTGTGTGTCTTTGCTGTCCTCCTTTCTGCATGTGGCACACCAAGGCCTTACTTTTCTGAGCCACTTCAGAATCTCCCATGCTCCAATTACTCATAGGCCTATATGTCTGTCACCCTATTTGTGGAAAGTGATGGTCTTGTTCATTTTCTATGCTCCATGGGTATGTGGAGATATCCCTAGTGCATATCCTTGGAAGACCCCACAGAGAAGCCCAGTAGATGCTCAGAAAGGATTTGATAAGACATGGAGACCAAAGTGATACTCCTCTCTCTCACAATGGCACCAAATAATAAGCACAAGCTTCTTGACTACATCCAATGCCCTCCCTTAAATCTCTCCTCTCATTTATACACTTGCTATACAAGTCATGCTCACCATGACTTATCCTACTCTCCTTTATTTCTCCCTCTCTCATCTCCTATCTCATATCCACTCATAATGGTGTACTGACTGTTCCTCCACCAGCACCTCTAAGCCAATATACAAATATATGTGTATGTGTGTTACCTTTACCCTCCTTAAGACTTTCAGAAGTGAAATAAAAGCAAATATAATTATCTGCAATGATACAAAGTGGTAGATATATGCTATGCAATGGAACTTAAAGGAACAAATTAAAATGTACTGAAAAGATGCAAGTGAGTATATGGCAATAGAATCTGATGAGTAAAGAAAAAAATAATACTAGTAGGCATTTCAATTGCAGTTGTATGGGAATTTGATTTCTACAACAAATCAGGACATCATTAGAGAGAGAAAATCTTATAGAGAAGAAATCTAGAATGATGGTTCATTTTCATCTGGGATTAATTTCCCAGTACTCTTGAGAAAGCTCAGCACTAATTAGAAGCAGAGCATGCACTGGAACATTTTTTACTGTGTTCTTTCAGTAAAAGACACATCAAAAATCCACTTTCCAAAATGATTACTTCTGGTCTTGTGTTTTCACTGCTTTGAGTCCCTTCCAAGTTTCTGACTTCCACTTCTCCAAATTTTCTATTCAACTCCTTTTCACATTCATTTTAATATTTCATTGTTTTCTTAAAAGAGGGAGTAGCAGTATCTGTACATATTCCTTTTAATCGATTTGTTATGGCAATTATTTTTATTTTGTTTTTACTCTGAGGATGCTAAAGAGACTGCTGTTTCCCTGAAAGGGAGTGTTTTAAAAGTATGTGTAATACAACTGCCGTTCCCACTATGCCACTTGTGGAGTATCCCCCAGAGATTTTCCTGAGTTTGTGAGACTCTAGGCTTCTAACAGTTTTGAGGTTGGTTTCTAAGACCTGTTTTAAGACAAGGCTACCCTTACCTTCTAGTCAGGCCCATTCACTAGTGATTGAGTAATAACTTAGAAAAAAAGAAGAATCTGGCCACAAGTTTCCTTCCAGAGAAGTTTTTGAGAAAAACGTTGTTTTCATTAACAAAGCCTAGTGGCTTCCTACCATTCCCAACCAAAACTACAAAGCACTAACTCTTTATCCCTTTCTTATGAGTAGCTAATGAGCCATTCATCACAGTACACTAGCTAATGAGCCATTCATCATAGTATGCTTGCTTATGTTTTCTGATTGGAAAATAATTGTTTCCAACAACAATGATTAATTTTACTATGTTATATTCTGAAAATTTCATAAATCTGATGTGAAAATAATATGCAAAATACATGCCATTGATTAACTAAAAAATATCAGGTAGAATTATGCTAAATTGAACCACCTAGCAAACATTTCTTCTTCCCTGCCATCCTTTACTTTTTTCCTTCCTTCCTTCCTTTCTTCCTTTCTTCCTTCCTTCCTTCCTTCTTTCCTTCCTTTTTTCCTTCCTTCCTTCTTCTTCCTTCCTTTCTTTCTTTCTTTTATATCCCACTAATCAAAATCATTCATTGACTCAGAAATATTAAGCATATATCATGTGATGGGCACTGTTTCAGTACTAGGGATAAACAAGGAAGTAAAGCAGATTGAGAAACAAGTGAGTAGGCTGTGCCCATATCTAGAGAAGAGAATTCTGGGCAGAGGGAACAGCCACTGCAAAGACTCCAAGAAGTGAGTGTGTGCCTGGAAGATACAAGGAGGTGAAGAATTCCATAGCCAGTGGGACACAGAAGATACAGCCAGAGAGACCTGGAAGGACTTTGGTTTTCACTCCAAGTAAGATGGTGTGTTGCCACCCTTCAAAGCCAGGCAGGTTCATGGTATTCATGTAGATGAAAAAATATTTGTGGAGCTATTGGGATGTCTGGCATGCCTTTATACACGGGTGGGCAAACCATACACGCTGCAAGCCGTGAGTCTATCTGCATGTCTCATGTCGTGGCCCCTGCTTCCCCAGCATGGCACCCATTGTGGCACCTGTCCCCTTGTGTGTCTCTCACCATCACTGCCCCCAGCAGGCACTTCATTGTTTAAATACTAGAGGAAAACAAAGCCAGAAAACTGCCAGGACATTATATAACATGACATAATTCTGTGCATGCAAGCTCACTTCATGTGATGGGAACAGTTTATTGGACCCAGCCTCAAGATATGAGAACACTAGTTATCAGGCCCCTCCAAGGCTATGGGAACACAGCTTCCCTTAGCTACTCAGACACTTGAGTGAGAAAGCAAGACTGCTTCTACTTACTCTACAGATGGGAAGCCATTGGCAGTCTTTAAGTCGAAGAGTGGCATGATATGACTTGAGTTTTAATCAGCCCACTATTGCTGCTGTGTGAAGACCAAACCATAGAGACTGTTCCCATCACATTTTGTAAGCATCCTCATTTTTAAAAATTGTAAGATATTACCCATTTCCAATCACATAACTCTATCTGAGGACAACATCTAAAACTATATAATGTATAAGTTATGCTGCAGAAACTAATGACTAAAACAAATATTATGACTTCTTTGTAAAAGCAAAACAGCTACTTTTTTGCATAATCTAGCAAAGATTTGATGATTTGATTCTGGGCCACATCAAAATGGAAACAGATGCTCTCAATAGAAGTACCCAGACTCAAAATCCTCAGCCAGCCTCATGCAGAAAGGAGGAGTGGAGACACTGCTCCTTGCTGTTCCTAGAGGCTCATCCTTTTTAAAATGGGCTCACATGTTGGCATGTTCACATGTATCATTTTACCTATGTTGACTAACCATTTATTTCTGTTACCATTCCTGTCTCCTGTAATAAACTTATAAACACTCATAAACTAAACTTGTCCCAGGGAAATGTTTTAGATTATTGGCCAAATCATCCTACAAACAGGTTGATCTTGTCTAGAACTCCTGTTATTTTAATAATTGAACTCTCATCAGTGAGTACTGTCTGACACTGAGAATGTTTTAAATGGTTGTTTGTTTGTTTTTTTTCCCCAAATGATTGAGTTCCTTCTTTGCTCTCTGCAATCCCCCAGCAGGGAAGGCAGCTGAGCCTGGGATTTAGACATTGGGATAGCATTCCTAAACTTGGGAGCAGCTATAGCTCTCTTAAGCAACACAGTCAGTTTATCCCTCAGCCTTTTAGAAGCAATAGGTGCAGTTGTATGAACTGAGATTTGTGTAGTTAATTAGATAGAAGTGAATATAAATATCTTGGCAACAAACTATAAATGCATTTATACATTGTTCCATAATGAGCTAACACTACTAAATGCCAATTGAAGAGATCTAGGCAGCTGAGCTGCCTGTATATGCATTAAAACAGGCCTGAATGTGAGGCACAAATATCAAATGTACTATTCATGGCACACTTTGTCCAGCCATCGCTGAGGCATGCCATCCACTGGGCAAGCAGTGAAGGCTTTTGCTGAGCAGCACAACACACAGTCTGTAATCCATCAGCCTCCAGTCCCCAATAGCCCCAATCTTGACCAGAACCTGAAATGCAAATACTTATTAAAGATTATATTTTGTAATTTTTCTTACTTCAGTGTTTTAGAATTTTTACCTAAAAATGAAGAAAGGAAGATCTTTCCCTTCACTACGGAGATGGTCTATTGATTGATTGATTGACTGGGTTCCTGATCAATAGAAGAAGCAATTAAAAATCGAGAAAGTTGTCTGGAGTTATTTCAGCTACTGAATCAATGCCTTCATTTTTTTTAAACTTCTCTTACACAACTTTTCAGCCATGTAAAATAACTATTATTTTATGGCTGGGTGGTGGGTAAGGAACATTAATGATAAGAATGTTCTTGACTTCCGGCCAAGATGGAGACATAGGTAGACACACTGTGCCTCCTTGCACAACCAAAATAAGGAACAAAAATTTAGAAACAACACAACAACAAAAAAACAACCAGTACTGACAGAAAATTGAACTATATGGAAGTCCAACAACCAAGGAGTTAAAGAAGAAATATTCATCCAGACCAGTAGGAGGAGTGGAGTCGGGAGGCCAGGTGGAGAGGATATGCAGCAAAGCAGTAGCTGGCAAACTTCAGGCATGCAGGAAGTGGTTAGCGGACCCCGGGTGTGCAGGCGGCAGTGGGTGGACCCAGCAAGGTGGCAGATTGTGAAGGGGCAGGCGCACAAGGCAGCTGGCTGACTGAGCAGTCCCACATTTGCACACAGATAAACCAGGTGAAACTGGGGAGTGAGACAGACTGAACAACCCAGGGTTCCAGCGCAGGGAAATAAAGCCTCAAAACACCAATTGAAAACACCTGTGGGGGTTGAGGCAGTGGTGGGAGAAACTCGCAGCCTCACAGGAGAGGTCATTGGAGTGACCCATGGGGTTGTAGAATGTACACAAACCCACCCACCCAGGGAATCAGCACCAGTAGGGCCCAGTTTTCTTGGGGGAAGCCAAGGAAGTGACTGAAATCCGTCAGAGAGAGGAGCGAGCACCATTGTTTCCTCTCAGACCCCTCCTCTACATACTGCATCACAACTCAGCCACATGGGTTGCCCTGGTGAATACCTAAGGCTCTGCCCCTTACTACATTAACAGGTGCATCAAGACAAAAAAATGGCCCAAATGGAAGAACAGATCAAAGCTCCAGAAATAATACAACTAAGCAATGAAGAGATAGCCAACCTATCAGATGAACAGTTCAAAGCACTGGTCAGGATGAGATCAGGATGCTCACAGAAGTGGTTGAATTTGGTCACAAATTAGATGAAAGAATGAAGGCTACACTAAGTGAAATAAAGGAAAATGTATAGAGAAGCAATAGTGATGGGAAGGAAACTGGGACTCAAATCAATGGAGTGGACCAGAAGGAAGAAAGAAACAACCAGACAGAAAATAATAAAGAAACAAGAATTCAAAGAAATGAGGAGAGGCTTAGGAACCTCCATGACATCTTTAAATGTTCCAGCATCTGAATTATAGGGGTACCAGAAGAAGAGGAAGAGCAACAAGTGGAAAAGTTATCTGAACAAGTAATAAAGGAGAACTTCCCCAATCTGGCAAAGGAAATAGACTTCCAGGAGGTTCAGGAAGCTCAGAGAGTCCCAAAGAAGTTGGACCCAAGGAGGATAACACCAAGACACATCATAATTACATTAGCCAAGATGAAAATGAAGGAGAGAATCCTAGAAACAGCAAGAGATAAGGAGACAGTCACCTACAAAGGAGTTCCCATCCAACTGTCAGCTGATTTCTCAAAAGAGACCTTACAGGCAAGAAGCAGCTGGAAAGAAGTATCCAAAGTCATGAAAGGCAAGGATCTACATCCAAGATTAATCTGTCCAAAAGTTATCATTTAGAATGGAAGGGCAGATAAAGTGCTTCCCAGACAAGGTAAAGTTAAAGGAGTTCACGATCACTAAGCCCTTATTATATAAAATGTTAAAAGGACTTATCTAAGAAATAGAAGATCAAAAACTATGAACAGTAAAAAAAACAACAAACTCACAACTATCAACAACTGAACCTAAAAAACAAAAACAAAACTAAGCAAACAACTAGGACATGAACAGAATCACAGAAATGGAGATCATATGTAGGGTTATTAGTGGGGAGGAGGAGCGAGAGAATGGGGGAAAAGGTACAGGGAATAAAAAGCATAATTGGCAAGCACAAAATAGACAGTGGGAGGTTAAGAATAGTATAGGAAATGTAGAAGCCAAAGTACATATATGTACAACCCATGGACATGAACCATGGTGGGGGGAATGCTAGAGGGTGAGGGGGGCAGTGCTGGGAGGAGGAGGAAAAAGAGGTAAAAAGTGGGACAATTGTAATATCATAATCAATAAAATATACTTAAAAAAACAAAACACATGAAGAGATATTTTGACATCTGTCCACACTTCCATCCCTTATGTGGATATTCTGCCCTAAATAATATTTTATTTATTTCCAAAAGTTAAAGAGATTTTACCAAGTTCTTGCTAAATATAGTATCTTTGTGATATGAAAGACTGATGTGGTTGATTAAATCATAGTCTACTCTTTACCAAATGCCATGTACATGGCAAGTGCTATGTAAATATATCTTCATGTACATTACTCCATTTAGTATCAGAAAGAGAGGGAATCTTGTAACTAATAGCATAGGCTCTTGAGAACAAATGCAAGCTCTGTCACTTACCAGCCATATGACCTCATCTTGTGCCTCACTGTCCCTAAATTAGGGATTATAATAAAATATCTTCCTTAAAGGATGTTTTTGAGTATTAAGTTAATGTACATAATTCAAGCTGGTAAATGCATGAAACATACAAAAAATCCCACGAGAGAGTCAGGAGTATATGAAGTTGGCTGTCATCATAAAGCAATAATTCTGCCATCAATAATCCTCAAAACAAATATACATCATTTTTAGCCATTACGGATCAAAGAACTGAAGCCAACCTTTTTACAAAAAGGAGAGAGATATTCTGAAGTTATATTCACAGTGAACCCAGAGTTAAATGTGTTAAATTTAAAAAACTGATGAAGAAATGGTTTTAATCAAACAGGATGTGATATGTAGAATAAAGATACAAATATGGTGTCTCTGGATGTAGCTGGATAGAAATTACCTTCTGCATTTCAGTTGGGTGTGGGTGGATGAGGGCTAAGGAATGAATGAAGGGATCAGCGGAGAAGGTGACATTTATACCGGTCTATGAAGACTAATACAATTTCCAGGGATCCATAGAGTGAAATAAGAAGAGCATAACAAATAGCAGAAACAGTCTGAGCAAAGACTAAGAGGCTAAAAAGCAGAGTCTACATTCAGGAAAGTCATGTGCAGATGTTCAGAAAAGCACAGGACACACGGAGGAGTGAGGTATAATAGGAAATAAGCCACCAAAGTTAGTTTGGCATGATATTAAGGCAGGTCTTGGCTGAAACTGAGTGTAGATTTATTCTCATGGTTTTAAGCATTGACAAGAAGACGGTGATACATTTGGACTTATGCCTGGGAAAAGAGTTGTGAGGCCTTGTGAATACTGGGCAGGACAGGGGCAAGAGCCTGGGAGGAGTTCCTTGGAAAGCTGCTGTGAGGTAAGAAGCAAAGAATGCCTGATCTAGAGCTATTCCAGCAATAGAGGAGTTAATAAAGAGAAGGCATGATAAGCAACATAGAGGGAGTATCAGACTTCAGTAACTGGGTAAAGGGAATACAGGGCAGAGATAAATTAAAAAATGACCAAGGTTTTTGGGTAAGTGACTGGGAGAAGGCCAGTGTATCCTGCTGATGAAAGAGGAATAAGAAAGTAAGAGCCTCTTTCACTGGACTTTAATAAGGAGAGAAGTAAGGTCTAAGAAGATCATGAGTGCCATTTAAGATATTCTGAGTCTGAGTCTTGTATAGTATCCCAGTGGAGCTGCCTAACGAAACAGAGGTCTAGGTCAGGCAGTCAGGCTGAAGGCAGGAGTTTGGGAGTTGCACCTATGAGGTAACAGGCAACACTGTGTGAGAAGGAAGTTTTATTAATGTGGAGTCAAAAAAGGAAAACCACCAAAAAAAAAAAACAACTCAGAAGGAACCATCATGGAGACAATAGCAGGAAAATGTATCCCAGGAACCAACAGATGAGAGCTGAGAACAAGGATGAAAAGTGGGATGGAGATCAGGGGCAGAGAACTGACCTGACAGTTGTAACGAGGCCAAGCAATAGGAGGTAGTGAAATGTGTCATGGGAAAAAAGCTGAATGTAACAATTCTTCTTATTGCATTAAATACTCAAAGAAAATAGCTAATCAAAAGAACTCCAGAATTGTGCTCAATTATTTAGAATATCTGAAGTTATAAATCAAATGAACAGGTCAAACTCTTCTATTACTTCTGTTCTACCATAAAAGTAGATTAATTCACATTAGGTGCCATTTAAACATTAACTTAATAATACCAAAAGAATAATACTTCAAACTGCATTTCTTTCTTAATCTTTGGGAACTGTTTGTTTGCCCCATTGAATTCTGAAGTAGAAAGAGTTAAACCAATTGGCAGTTTGTCTGAAATAAGAGTGTGCTTTTATATATATTTTAAAAAGGTTCCCAAGGGAACATTTTAATACTATTGAGCATTTAGTAAGAAAAACATTCCAAAATAACCAACATCAGCTGAATTGTGGAGGCTGCAAATTTGTCACTAAGTTTCTAACGAGAACCAGGCTAAATCCAGGAGAGGCTACATGGCTTAATCTTTCTTGCCTTTCTAATCAACTTCATCATTTAAAAATGTAGACACATCATTATGAATGGCTTCTGATAGCTGAGTGCTCACAGTGGAGGGTTTGTTCTTAAGTATTTTTCCACTGCCAAGCTGTGCTCAGTTGCAGCATTTTAAATGATGTGCTCCATGATGAAATTGGATGCACTGCTTTTAGGTTTCCATCCAGCTAAAATCATGTTTGGGGAGAAGCCAACTGTCAATGCAGTTTTCTACCTACAAGTTCGAAAGTCAAAAGTTCACAAAAGTTCAGGAAGTTCAGAGTGACAAATTACAGGGAAGGAGAAACATGTCTGTTCAGTGGTGGCTCAGGACTTTCACAGACCACTCTATCCCCAGCTGGCTCAGGTCAAAAGGCAGCATGGTAATGAGACACAATTTCCTCCTCTCCCCAGCTGGGCCTTGTTTCCTTTCCCATGGAAGACCCTCAATAAATATGTATTAACTTGGCTTTATCTGCTCAAGATATCCCATGATTTGATTCCAGAAATCCCTATTTAATTAAAAAAACACTGATTTTGGCCCCTCCCCCCAAAAATCCCCACATATTTTATTTCACTCTCACTGAAATGTATAGACAACTGCAGAGGGCTTATCAACTCCAATCTGCCTCCCATGTATGGGAAGAACAGTGCATTTTAATTCCTTGACAATGGCCTCATAGCTACATTCAGGGATGGACTCTGGGGCATAGTCCAAATTTGCTGGCCCCCTTTCTGTTCTACCACATACTATGCTGGAATGCAAATCTGTATGACTTCCAATTCAGTATTGGAAAATAAGAAGAGCCTTGGAAAGTAAACCTTAGTATGTACAAACCTATGAACAGTGATGAAAAACTTTACATATATACTCTAAATCCAAAAAGCAACAGAGTTAACTAAAAATTTTGTTATCAATGGTGAGGTAATGTTTTCTTATATAGAAAACCCGTGCCCAGGGTGAATGGGTAAAAATGGAGAAAATAAATCTGCCAGCACTGTTCTATACTACAGTTCAAGTCCCTAATGATCTAGTCCAGATGTTGGCATATTTTTTTTCTCTAAAGATACATATTTTAAGTTTATGGGCCATGTGATGGCCGCTATTCTATTCTGCCATTGTAGTGTGAGAGCAGCCCTAGAGATGTAAACAAATGAGCCGGACTGTAGTCAATGAGGTTATCTTTACAAAACGCAGCAAATCCTTGATCTACTATGTCTATCATTAAATCATTTGTTATGCCTGTCATTCATTAGTTGTTAATGTTTCATTACCAAGATCACCTTGAATTGAATTTTGGAGGATCCCTGAGTTGTTCAGTTTCCTAAGATCACAACATTGGACTATATTTTTATTGGTAAACCAAAGAAGTTGGTATTTTTTAAAAACTTTTTCAATAAAATCTAATCTTTGTCAAGGATCTTTCTATAGAAGCTTTTTGGTTTTATTTTCCTTTTATCTCCAAAAAGGAAAATCAATCCTAATTAGCTAGGATAAAAAATTTGAATACAACCTTACAAGCATCTGCATTCAAGCAATCTCTTAGCTCTATAATTTCTACATCAAACTTTTTTAGAACAAGGAACCAAATTATCTCATGGATTAATTTACAAAATATATACAACTGATTTTCCTAGTATATTATAAAAGTCTCAGTTTGATTATTGTGAATTTCTAGTTAGTGCAAACTTTTCTTACAATTAAAAGAACTGATGAGCTGTAAAGAATCAGACTTGAGCTTTGTGTAGACCATTAGTTTCTGTTACTTTGTAACTTTATTTTCCTTCTAAGGTTCAGCTGTGTTTTGTATGGTTTCATGTGGAGGAGCTTTACCCACAGAGCCTCCCATCTGCTGCAAATGACAGTAAGTCTACCAAAACATGTTCAGCTTGGGAAGGAAAGGTGACCGATCTCTCAAAGGAGAAGGACCAGGAGCCTTTTCCTCAGTGGGCTTTTATTGGGTTCACTTTGCACAGGAATACAGGTAAAACTCATCAATCATTGTCAGGCAGTAAGGATCAAACAATAAATAACATTCAAAAACTTAGGAGGGCTTATTCTGAGTCAGGGTCAGTTAGCTAAATGGCTATAAAACTTTGGGAAACAAACTCATTTCATGCTTGGATCCTTATCAGAAAAATGAGGGCATTCTTAGCAAAGCAGGTTTCACAGGATTTTATGTATTCTTTCATAGGCCTGATTGCCCCGAGGAACCACGTATTCTTGCCCAGAGCTGCACCACCCTCTGGCATTTTTTCAGGCTTAAATCAGGCAGGGGAAGAAAGGCAGCCAAGAGATTAGGAGATTTCTCATGGACAAAATGAGAACTCAGGCTATGTCAAAGCTGAAGAGTCAGGGTCCATCACCCCCTTTTCTATAGCCCCCCAAGTCCTTCCCTGAGGGCCCCTTTGTGACCATGCCTGTCTTAGGTTGTCCTCCCTTGAGGAATCTTACCTGCCATTGGCTAATGAGTCAGGCTCGGGGCCAAGCAGGGTGAAGTAAAGGGGGCAGAGGAGGTGCCACTGCCAGGGAGATAAGCTTTATCTCCTTAGTGGCTTATAGTCCCAAGGTCTGTCACTCAGCCTTAGCCATAGGGGGTTATAGCTTCTGAAACCAGGCACAGTGGTTTCCAAGAGTTTCAGTTTATATATTTCTATATACTGTAAATCTTACATTGATTTAAGTATTTGCTACCAGCAAACAAGTATTCAAAATCAAGGAAATCTTAAAATTAAGAATTTGACGTTATTAAACAGCTGTGTTATGTTGATTCATTCAGCTAAAGAACTTATTCTTGGGAGCTCATATAAACAAAACAAAAAGTTTCAAAGTATAAAATTACTGGCATTTTAGAAATGCCTAGATTGTCAACTCCCGCTGCTTGTTTTTATGAGAAATTAAATTTTTCAAGAAAAATAAAAACTTGCCTCCACTTAATCTATATTTGAGAAGTTCTCATTTACTGCAGTTTTATGAATCTACTTGAATTGACTTCTGGTTAGTATCAAACATTATTTTGGAATGTTGTACAAGAAAGTTGTGTATTTTTTAAGAAAAAAGACTATGCTAAATACCATAATATCACTAAATGAGGAAATTTTTCTCCAAGTAACAGACTCAGACACTTAAAGATATCCTAAATAAGGGTATAGTCTTTTTTAAAATCTTTTTAAAAATAAGAAATGTATTTGTGAGAATGTCATTTTTAGTTAAATTTATTTATGCCATATAATTTGATCTTTCTAATTACAACTTAAATTACAGATTTTTAATGATTTATAATACAAGAATATATTTTCAGAAATTCACTTAAAAATTTGAGGAGACTTAGCTGTATGTTTCAGTTGGTTGGGCATCATCCTGCAAACTGAAAGATCACTGGTTCAATTCCCAGTCAGTGCACATACCTGGGTTGCAGGTTTGGCCCCCCAGTTGGGGTACATGCAAGAGGCAATCAATCAATATTTCTCTCTCACATCATTGTTTCTCTCTCTCTCTCTGTCACTCCCTTCCCCTCTCTCTAGAATCAATAAAAAATGAGCAAATAATCGTAAAGTATGTTTAATCCACCTCAAGTACCTAATTATAATTTGTATGTCTAGATTGCCTGTGGGTAACAGGTAACAGAAGGACAAACAAAATCACTTTGTTTTGTTGATTGATTCTTTCCTGTATGATCTTCTTTCTTTTCAGGAATATTTTTCTTTTGATAATCATTGCAGAACAAAATAATATGCATGCAAAAAGTTTTTTCATGTATTATTATACTTAGCATACAATGGAATATTACTTTCACCTGTATAACAAAGTGAGTGAATATTTATATACCTTATGATGTGATCATCACACTAAGTCTAGTAACCACCTGACACCAGGCTGAGTTATTACAGTTCTGTCAATTATATTCCCAGTATTGTACACTACATTTCCATGGCTTTTTTTTTATACCTGGAAGTTTGTTTTGACATGATGCGGATTCCGGCTCATGGGGTCTGCGACATTGTGGATGAAACATGAAACATTCACACAGACTACCGAGTCCGGCGGAGGAAAAGGGACAGCATGGCTTTTCTCTCAAGGGGAACAAAAGCCGCAGTCCTTGCCATGACTGCCCTTTATTTGGTTTCTCAGCACAGTACATGATGGTCCTCATTTACTATGCACAGGTTGGCTTTAGGTAGTTACCTTTTACAGAAAACAAAAGAGCCAATGCTGCTAATCACATCACAGAAGAAGGATATTTGCAAATGAAAAGGGAAAAGTAGTTGAACTGGTTACACTGGTCCTTGGAAGGTTTAGCATGAATTTTAGGAAGTTACAGTAAGCACTTGCTGTCTCAATTCAGGGTGAGGGAGTTTTAGGAAAATCAAGTCTCAAAAGCAGCCTAGGTACATTGCAGTCCTGATTCTCCGTGGGAGAACCTATCCGTGGGTGTGGATCCTGTGCATCTCCGAGTGTGAGCTGGGCCCACGCCATGCAGAACAGTCTCCTACATTGACACATAAGGATCCCCACTGCTAGAACCATTTGAAGGGCGTGAGACAAAATCCACCTGTTCAGGCACACATGAGTTTTTAGCCCAGCTCTGCAGCCTCTACAATTTAGATAAGTGCTACTTGCCTTTGAACCTCAGCTTGTTTATCTGTAAAAGAGTGAGAATACCTGCTTTGAAGAATTAGATTTACATTCATTTAAAAAGTAATTGATATTTTCTTATGGATTCCCTGACTCCACCATTTCCTCTGTGTCATCCTTAGCAGGTTGCTTAGCTTCTTTATGATTTGGTTTCCTCATCTTTGAGATGAGGGTATCACCTTATTTGTCTCTCATAGACAGAGAGGATTAATGATAGAAAGGTGTAGGCAGTGTTTAGAACAATACTTAGCAATGGTAAGTGCTCAATGAACATTAAATATTATTGTTGTTGTGATCATTATTTTTAAAGTATGATTATTGTTGGCCAACAGACAACTATATATTAGTCTTAGAGCTTAGCAGAGAAGAGAGCCAAATAATCCATGTTAAATGACTTGTCCTATCACCAAAGAGACAGGGTAAAATGGAAGCAAAAAGCTATGGCAAAGTTGTAGACCTGAAAGAAATGCTTCCTACACTGAAGCCTGAGGGCTGAGCAGGAGTTAGCTGAGCACAGTGGTGGGCTAGGGTATTGTAGATGCAGACAGAAATGTGAATGTCCATGAAATTTGGAGCATTAGAGAAAATGAAAGGCACTTATTCAGTGACTTTAAACTATGAAGTACAAGGGTTGGGGGTGGGGGTGAAGAATAAAGCTGGAGTAGTAAGTAGAGGCAATATTATGGAGGGACCTACGAACCTTGTTAAAATTTTTAGTTTTTATCCTGACACCTATGGAACACTGGAAAACATTTAAGTGAGAAACTGAGAGGAGTTTCCTTTGAAAAGTATCATTGACTGCATTTGAAAGACTTCATTGAAAGGGTGGGACTGGAAGCAAGGAAACAGGTAGGAGGCTGTGGCAGGGACCTGATCAAGAGATGTGTGGGGGGTCTTGAATTACAGATTCAGGTAATACAAGTGGGGGTGCAGAGAAGAGGTAGCTTTGTGAAATATGTAGGAAGTGACTTTACAAACAAGCTAAGAGTATTACTGTTATGGAAATATACATTTATTCAACCCAGTAAGTTGAATTGTAGTAAAAGTAGGCCAGCAATTAAGAAATGATCCATTAAAACATTATTTTACTGATAACAAAGAGTACTAAAATGTTTCACTCAATATATGAAGAGACTGTGGAAGACGCTACTTGCAGTCCATGATGCCTTAAATGACATTTACCGCCCAATGATGTTTGTTAGGCACTAAGCAGGATCCTAGAGCAGGGGCTCT
This sequence comes from Phyllostomus discolor, assembly GCF_004126475.2. Taxonomy (NCBI): domain Eukaryota; kingdom Metazoa; phylum Chordata; class Mammalia; order Chiroptera; family Phyllostomidae; genus Phyllostomus; species Phyllostomus discolor. The sequence continues at coordinate 50,608,020 of NC_040911.2, forward strand.
GTATCCAGAATCTGAGATGCAGATGGTCCAGGGCTTGGGACACTGACAAGAAGAAGAGACCTAAGAGGCCCTCCAATCTTGGCATGAAAAGCTGACTTCCTAATTCGGGCCTGCTTCTCATGTCTTGTACTTTTCCGTATTATTTCTGTGACAAATACATCACTTAGGGTAATTTTGGCCACAAACAACAGAATATCTAATTCTAATGATTTTTTAAAAGGATAAATTATTACTTCATATTAAAAAAACATCATAGGGTCACTGTTTTTGTTTAATGAAGTATCTTTACAGCCTCTCTAGCAGCCTGGGCTGATCCTTTTCAATCCATCTTCAGCTTTCCTCCTCAAGCTTGTCCCCTAGTGGTTGCATAATGGCTTTCACTGCTCCAAAGATCCTGTGTTCACTTAACAACATCAGAGGGTGGAGAGACAGAATGACCTCTCCTTTGACCCTTGTTTAGAGTGGGAAACTTTCTCCAAGACTATGCCACCACTTCCATTACTTCTTGTTGACCAGACATTGTCACATGCCCATACCCAGAACAAGGCTGGTAGGTGAGTAGAATACTAGGATTGCCTTAAACTGAGAAGGCTTTGACCCTGGGACAGGAGTGGACTAATTTATTCCTGAAGTGCTTGGCACCTGAAGGAAATCCAAGCACTATTACTAAGAAGTGGGTAAACCAACAGTAGTAACTGCCACAGCCAGCCTGACCATAGGATAGCTACTGGCTGAGGGCAGACAAAAAAGCCTATTTGATCCAGACATGGAAGAAGATTCTTTTATGATCTAGGCAGCAAACTTGAGTGATAGACCTTAAATGTTCTGTATCAAAAGCACTTTCAGTTCTCCTTGGTGGTACTTAGCTTTTGGAGAGTTAATAACTACTATCAGACCTACTAAGACCTATGTATCCTCTCCCCCCAAGAAAAATTGTTCACAAATTCATACATATAAAATTTTACATATGATTTCAGGGGGTCATGAAATTCCTGAAGGACACTTGCAGACTAACTTGGGGTGCACACCTAAGCTTTCTGGTCAGGACCCTTCAAACTCCTCCAAGCCCTTTTCAGTCATTTAAATAGAAACTAAACTGCTGACTGAGAAAAAAATGTAGTCCAACTCAGATGTTCCTGTTACCCATATTCCTGGAAGAGGCTTATCCATTGAATCAACTATTCAAGTGAAACCCCTAAATTGCACAAGAAAAATTTCCATTCTTGTAGCTGGTACTTAAAGCATTTTCATACAACTTCCCTCAAGCTTGTGAATGTGCTCTGTAGAAATGTGCTCAAGTGAAATGACCCCCACTTGGCTCCTACCTCTACAATTTATCTCAACACATAAGTTTGGAATTTACACCCTTGGCTTTGGAAGATTTCCCTAAATGATTGGCCATCTGATGGCTGTTGCACATTGTCTGTAAAACCATTGTTCAATTTGTTGAAAGATGATTCTCCATGGATTTCTAGCATTTCTTCCCATCTTACAATATAACCTTGGACTGCATTTATTGTGAAGTGTCTTTTCAAGTGTGTTTTCATAGTGAACAGTGTTAGTACGTAAAGATAGTGTCTCCCTCTGGAGCAATGGACAGTTATGATCACTCTTCAGCACATGAGGTCTTGTTTCTCACTGTTCAGGCTCCCGTCTGCAGTGCAATCCTCTGTGTGTGCAGGCATTACCTGTCCCTCTTTGTGTCTCTCTGGGGAAATGGGGCTCTGAGACCAGTACAAAAAAAAACCAAAAAACAATTATCTGGTTATTGCTGTTGCTATAAGTAATGAAGTCTTTTGTCTCTAGTCCAGCAATCTTTTGTCTTCTTTTAGCATCCAGGAAACTGTGACTACTTAAATTGTTAGCTTGTAAGTAGAGTAAATTTCAAATCTTCCACAATTTTTGACACTGCTCCACATTTACAGAGATACATATGGTTAGAGAATATATTGCCTACAAAAACCTATCCTTTCCTAACAAAATGGCTTGATTTTTGCATTCAATTTTTTTTTGCATTCAATTTTAATTATTTTCATTATGCAACTCTCAAGGTTTTTTCTTTTGCCTTAGCTACTAGGAAGCTCAATAGTGAATTAATATTTAATTACAATGACCATAGGTGTGTAGGCTTAAGAATACTTATCTTTTAGTTGGTTATATATCATCTTCATGTTAATATATCCATATTCTTCCAGTAAACTGGTAAGCCTTATAAAATGGGAAAAAGAAACCTTCCTTCTGGTAAGTGCTAAATTAATATACTTCTTCTGGTAAGTACTAAAAGAATAAATAGCCAAGAAGATGACTAACCTGGAGCATTACTATCTAGTCACTATTTAAACATTATTACAGTTGAAAAATGCCATTAGACCTGCCCTTTCAGAGCAGGGACTCTGTGCAGTGAGAGGCTAGGGTGAGCCACACTATGGAGTGTGCCTGAAATAGAGGGATACTGATGGTTCTCAGAAATGTGGGTTTACAAGGCTACGCTATCCAGCAAGGTTCTCAATTAAAATGAAAAGCCAAATAAGGAGTTTCTCAGACAAAAGAAGCATCAAATAACACACCTCCTTCAAACCAGCCCTGCAACAGATGCTAAAGGGTCTGCTTAAAGAAAAGGGGAGAGAAAGAGAAAGAGAGGAACACAGCTAAGAGGAAGTAAAATGGCAATGAATAAGTACCTATCAATAATAACCTTAAATGTGAATGAATTAAATGCTCCAATAAAAAGACATAAAATAGCTGAATGGATAAAAAATCATGATCCACACATATGCTGCCTACAAGAGACTCACCTCAGAACAAAAGACCTACACAGACTGAAAGTGAAGGGTTGGAAAAAATATTCCAAGCAAAAGTACAGGAAAAAAAATGCTGGGGTGGTAATACTCATATCAGACAAAATAGACTTCAAAACAAGGGCCATAAGAAAGGGCCCAGAAGAACACTTTATAATACTCAAGGGAAGAATCCATCAAGAAGACATAAACGTTGTAAACATATGTCCACACAACATAGGACCATCCAAATACATAAGGAAAATCTTGGAAGACTTCAAAAAAGATATTGACAGCAACACTATTATAGTGGGGGAATTTAACACTTCACTGTCAAAAATGGATAGATCTTCCAAACAAAATATCAACAAAGATATTGTGGCATTGAACGATGTCCTAGATCAAATGGACTTAACTGATATATATAGAACCTTTTAGCCCAAAGAAGCAAAAATACACATTCTTTTCAAATGCACATGGAACATTTTCAAAGATACAGTACATGATATGACACAAAACAGGCCTCAGCAAATTCAAGAAAATTGAAATCATATCAAGCTTTCTCTGACCACAAGAGACTAAAACTAGAAACCAACCTCAAGGAAAAAACTCAAAAATACTCAAACTCATGGAGATTGAATAGCATGCTGTTAAACAATGAATGGGTCAAGATTGAGATCAAGGAAAAAATCAAAAATTTCTGGAAACAAATGAAAATTAACTCACAACAATCCAAAACTTATGGGACACAGTGAATGCAGTCCTGAGAGGGAAGTTGTTAGCAATACAGGCCTATCTAAATAAGGTAGAAACATTTCAAATAAACAACCTAACCCTACACCTATAAAAACATGAGGAACAACAACAAAAACAGCCCAGAGCAAGTAGAAGGATGGAAATAACGAAGATCAGAGATGAATTAAATGACATAGAGCACAATTCTAAGGACCAATAAATCCAGGAGCTGGTTCTTTGAAAAGATAAACAAAACCTACAAGCCTTTATACAGATTCTTCAAGAAAACAAGACAGAAGGCACAAATAAACACAATCAGAAATAAAAGAGGAGAAACTACAACTGATACCACAGAAATAGAAAAGATTGTAAGATATTACTATGAACAATTATTTGCCAAGAAATTTGAAGGCATGGTTGAAATGGACAAATTTCTAGAAACATATAATCTTCTAAAAGTGAATCAAGAAGAAGCAGGAAGCCTAAATAGACCAATAACAGCTAGTGAAATTGACAGAGTAATCAAAAAACTCCCACACAATAAAGTTCTGGCCTGCATAGTTTCTCAGGAGAATTTTATAAAACATTTAAGGAAGAGTTAACCCTTATCCTTCAAAAACTATTCCAAAATATTTAAGAACAGAAAAGAATCCCAAACTCTTTTTATAAGGACAGTATCATCTTATTCCCCATACCAGATAACGATACAACAAAGAAAGAAAACTACAGGCCAATATAACTGATGAACATAAGATGCTAAAATCCTCAACAAAATATTGGAAAACCACATCTAGCAATACATTAAAAAGATCATACACCATGATCAAGTGGTATGCATCTACGGGACACAAGGATGGTACATTTGCAAATCAATAAACATAATGCATCACATAAACAAAAGGAAAGACAAAAATCACCATTATCACATAAATAGATATGGAAAAAAATTGAAAAAGTACAGCACCCATTTATGATAAAACACTCAGCAAAGTGGGAAAACAGGGGCCATTCTTCAACATAATAAAGGCCATATATGAGAGACTTACAGCCAACATTATACTCAATGGGCAAAAACCAAAATTTTTCCAACTAAGGTCAGGAACAAGACAAGGATGTCCACTTTCACCACACCTACTCAACATAGTATTGGAAGTCCTAACTACAGCAATCAGACAAAAAAAAAAAAGAAATAAAAGCCATCCAAAGTGGAAACAAGGAAGCAAAACTGTCATTGTTTGCAGATGACATGATAGTATACATAGAAAATCCTATAGGCTCCACCAAAAAACTACTTGACCTAGTAAGTCAACCTGGCAAAACAATGGGATACAAACTCAATATTCAGAAATCAAAGACATTTTTGTACCCCAACAATGAAATATCAGACACAGAAATCAGGAAAAAAATACCATTTGATATAGCAACAAGAAAAATAAAGTACCTAGGAATAAACCTAACCAAAGAGGTAGACCTATACTCAGAAAACTATACAACACCAAAGAAAGAAATTAAGAAAGACATAAATAAATGGAAGCATGTACCACGCTCATGGGTTGGAACAATTAACATCATCAAAATGTCCATACTACCCAAAGCAATTTATTAATTCAACGCCATCCCTTTTAAAATATCAATGACATATTTCACAGGTATAGAACAAACATTTCAAAAAATTATATGGAACCATAAATAACTGTGAATAGTTGCAGCAATTTTGAGAAAGAAGAACAAAGTAGGAGGGATCACAATACCTGACACTAAACTATACTACAAGGCCACTGTAATCAAAACAGCCTGGTACTGGCATAAGAACAGACACATAGACCAATGGAACAGAATAGAGAGCCCAGAAATAAACCCAAGTCTTTATGGTCAATTAATATTTGACAAAGTGAGCAGCAGCATAAAATGGAATAAAAATGGCCTCTTCAACAAATGGTGCTGGGAGTTCAGGATAGCTACATGCAAAAAAGAAAAAAAAAAAGAAACTTGAGCACCAACTTACACCATACACAAAAGTAAATTCAAGGTACATAAAAGACCTAGATATAAGTCATGACACCATAAAAGTCCCACAGGAAAACATAGGCAGGAAAATCTCCAGTATTCCACACAGCAATATTTTCACTGATATGTCCCCTAGAGAAAGGACATAAAGGAAAGAATAAACAAATGGGATCTCATCAAAATAAAAAGCTTCTGCACAGCTAAAGAAAACAGTATAAAAATGAAAAGAGAACCAACTCTATGGAAAAACATATTTGCCAATGATACCTCAAACAAGGGTTTGATCTCCAAAATATATAAAGAACCCACATGACTCTACTTCAGGAAGATAAACAACCCAATTAAAAACTGGGCAAAAGAGCTGAACAGACAGTTCACCAAGATGGACATACAGAGGGTTCAGAGACATAAGAAAATATGCTCAGCCTCACTAGCCATCAGAGAAATGCAAATTAAAATCACAATGAGATACCAATTCACACCATTCAGAATGGCCATCATAAACAAAGCAACAAACAACAAGTGTTGGAGAGGATGTGGAGAAAAGGAAACCCTCGTGCACTGTTGGTGGGAATGCAGACTGGTGCAGCCACTGTGGAAAACTATGGAATTTCCTCAGAAAACTAAAAATGGAACTTGACTTTTGACCTGGCAATTCCATTGCTAGGATTATATCCTAAGAACCCTGAAACACCAATCCATAAGAACCTATGTACCCCCATGTTCATAGCAGCACAATTTACAATAGCCAAGAGCTGGAAGCAACCTAGGTGCCCATTAGTAAATGAATGGATCAAAAAACTACCATACATTTACACAGTGGAATTCTATGCAGCAGAAAGAAAGAAGGAGCTCCTACCCTTTTCGACAGCATGGATGGAACTGGAGAGCATTATGCTAAGTAAAATAAGCCAGGTGGTGAAAGACAAACACCATATGGTCTCACCTTTAAGTGGAACCTAATCAACAAAACAAACAAGCAAGCGCAATATAACCAGAGATATTGAAATAAAGAACAATCTGACAGTATCAGAGGGGAGGTCAGATGGGATAATGGGAGGAAGGGAGGAAGGATTTCAGGAACAACTATAAAGGACTCATAGACAAAACCAAGTTGGGGTGGAATCAGAGGAGGGAGGTATGGATGGCTGGGATGGGGGGGGCAGTGGTAAAGAGTAAATGCAGACAATTTTACTTGAACAACAATAAAATAGTTTTTTAAAAAAGAATTGTGGGTTTATGTGATTCTTTCCTTTGAAAAAAGACCAAGTTCTTAGTGTGGCACAGGGTATAGATCCAAGATGTGTGAATGATGAGGGCGGAAACTCTGGCAGGTAGGAGCATTGAACAAAAACTCCAGCAGTGGGACACAAGCAAGTATGCTAGCAGTGTTCTGGGCCTAGTTCACTAGAAGCAGAACCTGGTACAGGGTTTCAGGTATGTCTGATTTATTGAGAAAATCCTGTTTGGAAAACTCTGTGAGGGGATGAGGGAAACAAGATGAGGTAAAGAAAAAAGCCAAACAATGTGTCCTTAGATTAAGTTTATCCTTGCCTGGATGTTTGTCAGGGGTGAGGGATGATGGGGTTGCCACCAATGAAGCAAGTGTGCTAGCTTGAGGGGAGGGCATGCACAATACATACCTGCCCCCTAAGGCAATGTGGCTTCCCTTAGCCCAGGGACAGTTCTCCAGAGAAAAGCAGTGAGTTTTTAGGAACCAAAACTCCCAGACAGGGAGAGGGAATGTACCATCCTGGTAGAGCGGAGGGTCGAGAGCACCAAAAGTAAATACAATCTACAGCAGGGATGATGGTGTGAGGGGTCAGCCTGTGGAGACCAACAGGATTCAGGGCAGCACAGAACATGTGGTGTCATACTAGAGTTGCTGTGATGGCAGTGTACCTGGCCATAGATGATGGCCAGTCATTCCTAGGTTTAACATTGATGATTTGGAAACTCACTGTATTAATGTTGTCTACAATTGATCTCTTCCAGGATTAAAGTCAATTAGCCTCTAATTCCATTTTTTATACGTTTTGCAGCTCTAGAATTCTTAGATAGAATTTTGGTGTTAGTGTCTCCCCATTTTCCTTCAAAGGGGGCATGAGTCACCTGGATTCTACAAACCAGAAGGAATTGCAGTCAGATATTTTCATAAAGCATGACAAAGTGGCTCACATCGAACAGGGAAGATTGAAAAATGCCCATCAACTTTTTCCTCTTGATGGAAAATGCAAGTCAGGAAAAGAAATCAGCTGGTTACAAAGTCAATAAAAGTGGGACAGCATTGGGCTGAGCTTCTTGACCACTGGTCTGTCTTTAAAATTTTGTGAGTAATGCAGCCTCCACCACATCTCTGCAGAGGCCATCATCCCCCAGTCACCAAGTTATATTTTAGTAAATTCTCAAGTGAAACTCAACTTATATACTCTGAGACTTTGGGGAGTCTAAGAAAAGGTTAATTTTCATGCCACAGTGTAAAAGGGTGCAGCCAAGAGGGGGCCCCAAATAGGAATTTGGAATGGGGTCCAGAACTCAACATGTTCAGAAAATATTAGGATGTCCTCACCACCCACCCCCCCCACCCCCAGGTGTAGGTTGGGGGAAGGGACAAATGGAGCAGAGCCCTTGAGAGCTGTTTTGCATAGCAACAGCTTTGCAACTAACCTCTGGTATGGTCATTTATCATATCTATAACTTTTAACTGGTTACATAGATATGTTAAATGTCTGTGGCCATGCTCTGAGCCAGGGGAATGGAAGTAACTTACCCCCCAAGTAACTGGGGGGCAGGCCCCCCAAGTTACAGTGCCTGCGTGGGAGTTTGGAGAAGATTGGCTCCATGACATGAGGCCATGCCTGTGCAGACTCACAATGGCAGCCCAGTAAAGCGGGAAGGATATGAGAGGGCTAGCAAGTGTAGCTGATGGTGGGAGAAGTCAAAATGGGGCTGCAGAGGAGGATTGGCATGGGGATTTAAACCCAGACGCGGCAGCCACTGGGGGGAGAACCACCCAGTCTTTAGCAGAGAACCTCTACTCAGCTTTGGCAGAATGGCGGCCCCCCTCCTTGCAGCCATTGAGGGGGGAGAACCATGCAGTTTTGGCTGAGTGGAGACTCCCACAGTCATTATGCAAAGAGGGCCATGTGGCTGTGGCAATAGAAAGGAGAGCCACGTGGCTTTGCCAGAATGGGAACACCCACATCTTTAGTAGGGGGAACCACCACCTGGCTTTAGCAGAGATCCCAGCAACACAGCTGATGGTGCCAGGAACCGAGGAAGGCCTACCAGCTGAGACGGATCACTGGAAAGAACCAGGGGCTGCCTGAGCTACGGACTTCTATTTCTTTTCCTGAGATACGGCACCCCAGACTGGGCAAAGAGGGGAAGGAAGGATTTTGATGAAGACATTAGGTCACTACTTTAAATTTGTATAGCATTAAACAAACATTTCCTTTCCTTTTCACGAATCTCTGGCATTGAGAAACGTCTTTCCTATAAGGTGGTGGACATAAACCTGGGGAGTTCCTTTTGGCAATAGTATATTGCCCTTTGCCCCACCTTGTTGTTCTGTAACAGTTGGTCTGCCACACACAATTATATTTCTGGCAGAGTTGCCAAAAACTTTTACAGAACAGACCCACACACCCAGGGCCAAGGGGTGTGGTACAATATACTATTAGTGAAAGGACGCTCCCCCTAGGTTCGATTGTCTGTTGCTTTAAGAAAGACATCTCTCAATGCCAGAGATTAGTGAAAAGGGAAGGAAATGTTTATTTAATGCTGTCAGACTTAAAGTAGTGACCTATGTCTTCATTAAAATATCAAAGTCCTTTTTGTATACCCACAGACACCCACAGTGCTTCCTTCTCCCCCTGCCCTAATTTGGGGTACCATATCTCAGGAAAAGAAGCAAACATCTGTGATTCAGGCTCCTGACACCGTCAGCTGTGTTGCCGTCCAGGCAGGATCTCCAATTAATCCAAAGCCATGTGGCACCTTCTCATGGCCTACTGATAAGAGTTCTTTCACCCTTCTTCCAGGTAAAGTCTCTCCTGCTTCCCAGGCCATGTGGCCAAAGGGAGCACCCCAAAGCTGCGTGGTCCTCTTCTATCAAACCTGCAGGGGTCCCCACTCTGCCAGAAGCACATATCTCTCTCTCTCAATGGCTACTGTGTCTGAGTGGGGATTCCCTCAGCCCTGGGAGGGAGAACAACTCAGTCTTTAGCAGAGTGGGGACTCCCTCGGCCCTGTGAGAGAGAATCACCATGGGGCTTTAGCAGAGAATTGTCACTTGACTTTGGCAGAGTGGCAACCCCCTCTCCTCACAGCCACTGGGGAGAACCATGCAGTTTTGGCTGAGTGGAAACTCCCACAGCTTTAGAAGGGGGAACCACCACCCGGCTTTAGCAGAGATCCTGGTGACACAACTGATGGTGCTAGGAACCCAGGGAGGCCTACCAGCAGAGAGGAATTACTGAGAAGAACCGGGGGCTGCCTGAACCACAGACTTCTATTTCTTTTCCTGAGCTACAGTACCCGAGACTGGGCAAAGGGGGAAGGAAGGACTGTGTGTGTTTGTGGGTGTTTTAAGGGACTTTGGGATTTTGATGTAGACATTAGGTTACTACTTTAAGTCTGTACAGCATTAAATAAACATTTCTGTTCCTTTTCACGAATCTCTGGCATTGAGAGACATCTTTCCTCTGGCAGTGGACATAACAAACCTGGGGGGTTCCTTTCAGGTAATAGTATATTGCCTTTGGCACCCCCTTGTGCTCTGTAACAACAGGTCAAAAGTGTCATGTGAAAGGAGTTGAGGGTAAACACCAAACCATGTAAGCACAAAGTTTCTTCTTTAGATCCAGGCATCTTTAGACTGGAGAAACACAAATGATTGGGGCCTGAGCTCTCTGTGAGAAGTAACCACCCCCAGCGCACTACAGTAAGTCCCTGATAATGGAATCTACTACTAATAATTATGTATTAATTGTCCACTTGACATTTTATAGCCTGATAAACAACACAGCACAATAAACTCATGAAAGATTTCAGCCTTTCTAGATTAGAAAGGCCAACACCATCCTCCACCTACCACCCATCCAGGATCATTCAAAATTAATACTCCATCTACATTAGTTCATCTCCACAATAGACACAGTACCTTGAATGGTCTTCAGGAAGTATACTGTTTGGCCTGAAAGGCAGTAAGGGAAATACCAGGTCAGGTGAAGATAAAAAAAGTAGTTCTGAGTGATTTTGAAATGTTTTGTATTTCAAGTCATAAGTTTGTGTAATACCTGCCATGCTCTTTTGGACATGGCTGTTCTCTCCTTGGCTGTGTGACCCTCTCCTCCCAGGAGAAGAGGGGTGAATCATTGGACCAGTAAATGTTAATCTACTTCCTTGGAAATAAAAGATAAATCATGCCTCCAAGGGGACCATCAAAGGAATCAAATACTTTGCAAATAAGTTTTTTTAAAGCCCTATTCCTTACTTTATTTTCTTTAAAGGAACAAGCATTGATCATATAATAATGGACTATAAAATGTAAATGGTGATGAGTGCTACAAATAGAAAATGTAGGGAGCTACTGTTGTATTTACCAAGGTGTCAGTCTAGGAGCACAGGGAAGCTTCTGTAAGAAATGGCCCCTTACAGAAAACTGAAACTAAAGGAATTAATGGAATTTTAAAGATGAGGCTGAGGAGCTCAGCAACAGCACTGAGGCAAACTGAATAAAATGAAAACAACCTCATGGGTTGATAAGAGGGAAATGGAGAATGACCACAATGAGGCAGAAAATGTAGGCAAGTCACACAAGTTGGGATTTTATCTTTAACAATAGAAGAAAACAATGAGCTGTAAGCAAGAGGAATACATAATCATATTTGTATCCACACAGTGGCAGTTCGGAAACTGGGAAAATAGGCAGAAAGAGCACATATACAGAAAATGTTTGGGGGGGTGACTGAAAAAAAGGTAGTAAAAATTATAGTATTTGGACAATGTAATGGCAATGGTAATTTTTTTTTAATGGGAAGATTCAAGAGCTGTACTGAATTGGAGTGATCCTCCCTAAAAGAATTGACTCTTCCTTATCTATGCAGATATTTCTATTTTAGTACCAGTAACTCTAAAACACTTAGTACACAATAAGTTACTCCAGAGCAAGAGTAATGTCCTTCCTGTTTGTGTCCCCAGTGCCTAGCACACATAGAACTTGGCATCAATCAGTCTCTTCATACAGTATGAGGAATGATTGAAGCCTAGTGAACCCAGATGAATGAAAATGAGGGAGTATATACTTCCCAAGAAAATTAACAAGCAAAGAATTGACACGGGAGTTTATAGCTGGGCAAAGATAAGAATAAAAATGGTAAATGGGGAATGATTTTCCCATTTTGGTGAAGGAAGCTTTAAAATATAGAAGGCAAAAATATGGTGACATATAGTCACCATATGTTTTTTCTATGCTATGCCCCAAAAGTCAGGTGATTCCCAGTTATAGTCTTTCTCAGTTCATTGTATCTTACAGCTTCCCACCCACGCAGGTATATATTCCCATTCTTGGACCCAGAGTAGAAACTTCAAAAAGAATTATCATGCCCTTTATTAACTACAAAATAAAAAGTTTTCAGGATGAGAGGCTCCCTCTTCCTATGATCCCTCTAATATACTGGGCCTCCTTGTATTATGAGCAACAATTATGCCCATAATACTTTCTGAATACTGTACCTGCACTGCACAATCTGCACAGGCTAAGGGACTCAAAGGTCATTCACTCTCTCTTCTTAGCACTTGTGACTTCATGTAGTTCTCAACTCCAACCCCTGCAATGAAGCATGTCAGCAACATCCAGAATGCAAGGGCCACAGACCCAAGTGCAGGCACAATCAATGTAACCCCACTGCCAAAGGCCTCCCTGTACCCAAGGACACAGACAGAATCCAGCAAGAATCCCAACCCATTTGTGCCATGTGAGGCATGCATGTCCCTCCCGAGGACGGTCATGGACAAAATACAACTCTTCCACAGTTTTCCTAATAGAGAGGAAGGGTCAGATGCCTATTTACTGGGCCTAAACATCCTTCTCCACTCCCATCCTCTTCCTTTGCAAGTGCATCCTTCACCCCCATCCAGATTCTGCCTCATTTTCTGGAATATGAAAAATCTGGAAGCTTAGGTTTTCTTGATTGTTCTGCAACCTGAGACACTGGGACTTCTGGACTTTCCTATTCAGCCCTCTCCCTCTTCCATCGTCCTCCCCTTCTACTTTAATGACACCAGCACAAATTCAGTGAAGGGGCACTAGAGAATTTCTATGTGGGAGTGACTTCACAGACAGCCACCTAGAGGATAGGACAGTGCTGGCAAAGAAGGCTTGAGACTGAATCTATAGAGAAAGCAGGGGAGTCTTATTCAAAGAGCATACTGAGGGGTGGAGCAAGATATGAAAAGCAGAACTGAACTAAGATGGCATCAGTCCTGTCAACATGCACCATAGAGCAATGACTCAGAGCGATGATGTAACTCTTGGAGTATGTGCAGTACAACATGGTAGAAAACACGTGCTTACCTAAAGGGTAATACCACTCTCTCAGAGGACACACAGTAGAGCAACAGAATCAACATGTGCTTATCAAAGTGGCACAAAATAATGTGTCGATCGAAGGTTGATGAAATATCACATCACGTAAGATTATGAAAGCAAAGGCCTTTGAATAGACAGCTGAGGCAGCTGAGAGGAGCTGAGATGGCTGCAAAACACTCTGCTGCTCTGATCAACCCTGTTTTAGCTGACTCTGAAGCTGTCATTGACTGCCTTGCAAGATTCTTACCCACTGCCTCTCAGATCTGGACCTGATCTGGACTCTTGGGACTTGAGTGTGTTATTTCCAAGTTCTCTTGTGTGACATTATTGACATTGTTGCTGATTGTTTTTGAGTGATTATTATTGTTATTGGGTTCATTATAGATTTGGATTGAAAGTGCATTTATAAAAGCTGAGTGAATAACATAGTCACCTGTGTTGACTCACTGTTATCCTTGGTGTCAGTGTTGCCTGTAGAGCTTGTGGCTGTACAGGCTGCTCAGCACCTCCAGTCCTTGACAAAGGCAGAAGGCTGGCTTATAGAAAAGATTATAGTGCAGATACTCACAAGGTTAGAGTATTACTCACGAGAGCAGGCATCTGGGAAGGGTAGACACTCAGCCCAGAACCATACAGCTATCTATTGATCTCCCTTTCTTTGTAATTGCTTGCCAGTGGGACAGCACTGTGGTACACACATTATTGATATTCTAGTAGGAGTCCTAATTAGGAATCCTAATTAAATATCAGGCTAAATCCCTTAATTCCTAATATGCACAAGTATAGACAGTTCACCAGGCTGAATGTTGGCCTGAGGCCTGACTCTCACTTCTCTCTTCTCTCCTGTCTCCAACAGCAGCCTATTGAGAGAAGGCTTGATAGATGACAGATTGTTTGCTTCATTCATTCACTATCTTGGAAATCATTTATTGAATTATTCCTTAGGCAAGGTGTTAAGAATATAAGAGTGAATAAGACAAAATCCTACTTCCCCAAAGAACCAATTGCCCAATGGGAGACAGACCAGTAAATAAGCAGTTATGATGGCATGAGATAGTGCTGTGATGGAGGTGGTCATAAGGTGCTGGGAGCTCCAAGAGGAGAGGCCAGACTCAGTTTTAGGTACCAAGGAAAGTATTTCCAAAGGTGTTTGTTTTCTGGACAAAGTTCCAATTGGACCCAAATTCTGGTACCCTTCAGTGACCTCCTTTGTTTCTTAGGCATCCACTTTTGAAGTGAAGCAATGGTTCTTTGGAAAGCAATGTTTGCCCTGGTCAGACCACATTCCACTGTGCCCTCATGTTTGGAAATTTAGAAGTGAGTTAGTTCTACAAGAGGTGTACATGTACACCAAGATGCAAAATAAAGTGCTGGATGTGTCCAAATCTCTCCTGACATTCATTTTTTATTTCTTTCTAAACATGAAGAGGCTTGGACTCTCTTTGCATTGAACATGGTCAGACACATGGACCCTCACCTGATGTGTGTGTCAGTCACTGTCACAAGAGGTGGTGGGGCACAGCCTTGCTAACTGGCTCACTTTAGCTTCATGTGATGCATCACCAGCATCATGAGCCCACAATTTTACAATTATATTATCTAGATTTAACTGATCTTATCAAAAAAATAAAAACAAAACAAACAAACAAAAACACAGAGTAAGACAATTCTCAAGTGAACAGGAAAGTGGAGGAGCTAACACTCCTAACAGGAGACATATTTGCAGTTTTTTAAAAAATCCATTTTATACTAACCTTTCTAAATTTCTATTTCACTTAAAATATATAGTGTACAAAATATGCCCATTCAACAGAACATTCTCAAATTTATAAATAAATAAATTCACAGTATATGTGCTTTAAATGTTTCATTGATAGCAATTTTTCATTAAAAATGCATTTGGATCCCTGGTTTAATTTACAGTCCCCACCTCAAAGTATGCAGCTCATCTGTCAGGTAGCAACTAGCATTCTGGTTAGCTGACTTCCTCTTTCCTTTCCACACTGAAAGTCCCGGCATGTGTACGTTATACCTGGGGCCACACCAGCCATGAAACAGGACACAAAAGCAATGCTTTAGACAAACTGCCAATATGGAAACAGAGAAACTCTTTCTGTTTCCTAGCTGAAATTCCACACAGTTATGAAAGCAACAGAAAACGTTCTACCTCCCTGGATGTGGCAGGTCACTGTCCATTCAGATAACAGGCATGCTGTTCACTTCTGCTGGAAAGTGTCTCCAATCATCTTTGATTTGGCTCCTAGTGGTTTGCAGTTTGGAGTCACCTTATTCAGGATGGAAACCGTGTAAAAGTATCACAATCTATGTTGTTTCCATTCTAAACTATGAATTCATTGGCACCCATCCAAACCAAACCTCACCTCAGCCCTGATTTCCTCAATATTTGGCTCACATTTACAATGCTCAGACAACCTCCCAGCTAATCTGGCTTGAATATAAACTCTCTTTACCCCCATTTTACATAGCTATGTTTTTAAAACCAGCAAGTTTGGAATCGACTGCTCGTGAATCCCATAGCTTCCTTCCAATTGTATTATGTGTAACTTGTGTATTATTTGCTTTAAAAAAAGGAAGAGTGCATGATGATTCAAACTGAGTAAGTTTAATAGAACTGTAATGACTCGGCAATCATTGAGGTTGCAACAGTGAATCATTGTAGATCTAGGTATACATCCTGACAAAAACATGGAGCATATTAACAAAATCTTCCCACAAAGTTTCTTTTAGAGCTTTGCACTGCAATTTGTTATATGTTCTCTTTCATTTTCTGTAGAAAAGACATGATCCCTTTTAAAATAAATACTCTAATGCTTTCTACATATTGAATTTTTAAAAATACATACATGTTTGCAAAAGTCCCAAGTAGAAGCAATATTTGCACATGGCAACATGTCACACAGTTTGCATCATGACATTGCACAGTTCACACCACCTGTGAAAAATGTTGGCTCTCTAGTGAATGCTTATATTGTATGTATGGAAGAAATATGCCATGTATATTACACCCTATAAATGTAATACAGGAAATTAGCATAAAGCCATTTGCAAAGTAAAAGTTTATATATCTGTCTCCCACGAAGGGTCTCAAGACTTGACTTCATCCTTGATTCACTATGCAGAGATGCCTCATAAATACAGGTGTTGATTCTGCAGCATGCCTATATACACTCCCATTACATGGAGAGAAAGTCTCCATTTGTTTTCCTTTCCTAATATTTATTATAGCAGCTGGTACACATAAGCAAGAGTTGGTGGTCAGACCATTGGCCAAATTCAGAGACTAAGGCATAAGAAAGCGTGTGTGCTGCTGCCTCCCCTGTGGAGCCTGATAGAAAAGAGGGAAAGGAGTGTTCCATTGAGGCTTCTTGTGCACATGCAGTCTTCCTGTGACTGGCTGGTGACGAATGCTCCCAGCTGGGTTCAGCCTGTGGTTTAGATACAAGCAGAGGGGATAAATAGAAAGGAACAAAGTGGTATTGTTTTAGGTCCTATGGCTGCAGGCCACATGGTCAAAGGAAGTGAGTCCTAGGCCATGTGTAAGAAAATAAAAAAGAGGAGAAATAAGATAAATGCTTGTATACCACATACTAAAAGCAAAACCCTTTTAAACTGAGCTTTAGAAACTGAGGCAAGAGGGCAGGCATGTCTTTACTGGCCCAGGTTATTTATGTAAATACTAACATTTTCACAACAAATTACACAACCTTCCATCTCACATTGTGGTGTAAGAAGTAGGTACAGACTTTTCTTCTGTGTGAAGTTCTCAAGAGACCATTGATGTTTTCAAGGTCTTTCTTGATTTTCAACCTGAGTTTCTTTTCACAAATTAGGCAGCAAGTTGAAATGCTGATTCTTAAATTTAATGAGAGACCATTGGAGTGATTCATCTCCTGGAAGATAAATTGAAATGTCTTATAATTAATTCATAGACTTACCTTACTGTCTTTAATTATTTAACAACTACTGCCATTTGTCAAATCAAAGAAACCATAGATTTTCATGTTTACTCTTATTTTATTTGGATATAAGAAAAAAAATACACTTACAACTGTAAGAACCTTCACTGAAAGGTGCACACCAATTTCAGAGGTGTCAAGTGTGAAAATATATGTGACTTGGAATTCATGAAACAGTATAGTTGTTGAAGACCTATTGGATGCCAGGTATTGTCAAGACTTGCTATTTTTTTATTTTTATTTTTTTAAGTCTGATTTTGAGTTTCTGAACTTTCTTTTTTTAAGTATTTTTTAAAGGTTTTTTAAATTTATTTTTAGAGAGGGAATGGAGGGAGAAAGAGAGAGAGAGAAACATCAATGTGCGGTTGCTGGGGGCCGTGGCCTGCAACCCAGGCATGTGCCCTGACTGGGAATCAAACCTGCGATGCTTTGGTTCACAGCCTGCGCTCCATCCACTGAGCTACGCCAGCCAGGGCAAGACTTATTTTTTTAAATGGAATTTACTGCCAAATCAGACATGGGACAAAACCACATCTTTAACACCTTCAGATCTTCCGTACACTTTCTTTAGTCAATTCAGAAAGACAAGGTAGTCCTTTTTGCCTGCTATGTTTAACAAATGAGCAAGTAACTAATTATATATATATATATATATAACTAATATATAACTATATATGTAACTATACAATACAACAGTAGTTGTATTATATTGTATTAATTGTATTACAATTATATATAACTATATAACTATATATTATAACTATATAATAACTATATGTATAATTATTTATCTATATGGATAGATAGATAGATAGATAGATAGATAGATGATAGATAGCACAGGTCATCAAAATAGCAAGCACTTGAATTCTATGGTGCTGGAAATCTTATGGAACTTAATTTAAATGATTCCTCATTGACTACTGTTTGTTTGAAAATACATTCCTGTATTTATCCCTTGTGAATAAATAGCACAGACTAGTTTATTTCTAGAAAAACAAACATGTGTTGTTTCACAGATAGCAGTACACTGTGGCCAGAGAAGAGAAACTATTGAGCAGAACCCAGATGGAGATCATACACTCTGAAGCAAGATTTTAAAAGTAGACTGTTATCACCTACACTTCCTCAGAAAGAGATCTTAACCCATCTTGCTTACCAGATAATGCCTGGAGGAAAGTTTTGCTTTGAGTGTCTTAGTTTATCATTGATGCCCTGAGACAACTTCTGGAGGTGATCAGGGCAGCTAAGATAGGTGGGCTCTGGGAGGTGTGTCTGTGATGTCCCCAATATCCAGTGCACTAAACCCTCAGTGCCTGTTCTGTCTTCTTAGTCTTCAAACCCCAAGCAATTGACAACCATCCAATGACAAAGAATCAATTCCTTTATCCCACTTTTCTCACATCAACCTTCTTACTGCAGTGACAGCATTGGTTAGGATAGCTCTTCATCTTATGATCCTAAACTATTTTATTTTCATTTTGGTTATTTAATTTGTTTTTATTTTAACATATTCTTTGATTTTGATATTTGCAACATTGGAAGTTTACTGGGAGTGTTTTCTGTAAAAGTGATTTGTTTAGTGGTTAGCCAAAGTATTTTTATCCTTATTTCTCAAGTTCAAGATTGGCTAAGTTATTTTAGTCTTTTTATTTCTCCTTACAATATATATATAACTAATAATGTATTACATGTTTATTATGCTTTGCAATTCCAAAATACTTTCTCATACACAATTACATTTGAAATTAATAAAAACTTTAGTTCAGTGACCCACCAAAGACTTTTAGGCATAAAACTTTTCATTTCTATATTCATTCTTAGGGAGGGGAAGATGAAATGCCTTTACTAATTGCCATTCTAGTTTATTATAAATTTTAACACAAAAACAGAGACTTAAAATACTCATAAAACATAGACTTAAATAAAGATTATTGTCAGGAAGTAGAATAAAATCTATTCTCCTCTGTAAATGACTAGAATAATTAAATTTCATTCAAATGTCCAAAAATAAAATGTTAAAACACAAAAACAGTACTTGTTTGAATATGATAGCAAAAAGTTGACATTTACATTTTTTTAATTGAAAATTATTGAATTACCATGACAAAAATAAGAAACAAATGCAAATTCTATTTCCAGTGAAACTCAGGGGCACCTGGAATTACAAACCATAACATGAGGATTTTCCAAAAGGGGCAGATGGAGATGGGGGGAGTACAGGTCTCAGAAAGAGCTGGGCTTTAATTATAAGAAGTTCTTAGGCAGCTGTGCAATAATATTAAGTCATTTATAGACTTTTCCACATTAAATAATACCTATATAATCCTAAAGGAAAGGAAGTTTAATCCAAGAAAGGTTCTATCCTTGTGTAATGAAAGGATGAAAAACAGAAAAAAAAGTTTTGAACTTTAAAAAGAACTCTGTTAATATTGTTTCCATGCATCCTTCCTGGGGGTTTGGCAGAAATGTAGCTAAAGGATCAGTCTGAGTTTTGTTTCTATTTAACTAATGGAATAAGACTGAAAGAATCTGGGAATTATATTTTCAAATCATCAAAAACAAAATATTTATATAATAAATATATTAACATTTGTTTATAAATATAAATATATAAATATTTATGTATTTATATTTATTATAAATATAAATATTTATATAATTAGTATAAGGCCAAAAATGTGGAGAAATTAAAACTGACAGAGAAGTGGGAGGTGAAAGATACTGTCAATCCACTGATTTATCTGTAATAATTGAAAGGCTAATAATCAAGGAGTAGAGGCATAATTCCATTTAATGGTGTAAATATAAATAGTAGCACTGATGAGATAGTCAAAATATCTAAAAGGGTGATAGAGAAGAGAAAGGGAAATGAGGAGAGAGAAGAAATAAGAGGAAGCATAGCTTCTCTATGTGTAAAGGTAGGAAGAATAAACTAATCTAGAAAAGAGTGTCAAATTGGATAACAAAACAAAACAGGAGAAAGAAATGAATATTTAAGTTAATCATTAGAAAATAAAGATTATACAGAGTGAAAAATTAAAGAACTTATTTTTGAATAAGTACTTTTTGAAAAAGTTTTTAGCTTAAAAATTTTAGTATCTGCAATAAGAAATTAAAGGAAAACTACCACAGATATACTTAAATTAAAATAACAAATTAGAAGGATCCAAGATGGAAGAGGAGTTGAAGTTACACTAACCTCCTCTCAGGACCAATATGGAATTACAACTAAGTTGTAGAAAAATCACCCAGAACAAACAACAGAACAATAGTAAGAGAGAGCCTTATAACTACAGACAGACAGAAGAATCAGCTTCAGCAGAACATGACTGGTAGAGAGTGCAGTAGAGACTCCAGAAGACTGACTGGGCACTCACAGGCAGCAGCCAAAGCACTAGAGGGATATTTAAGTGACCAGTTGGATCCGCTGAGAAGTATGCGGTCTAAACTGGGATCCCCAGCCTAGAGAACCAGAACCTTAAAAGTACACAGATAACATCCAGTGGTGAAAAGTGGCAGGGTTCCTTTCTGGCAGAGATGGATGGCTGGAGATACAGAGAGCCACTTAAAGGACAGCACATAAATTTTTATTTGCAGCCACTTATCCTAGGCTCTGGGGAAGTGGGGCAGAGTGGACTAGAGCCATCTGAGGAGAGACTGGAGACTGAAGTTTTGGGGAAAGAACTGAGAGATTAGCCACCAGGATCCCCACGCTGAGTCATCCTCCATACTGCATGAGCTATCTTGCTCAGGCAGACCACTGGCCTCCCAGTGGCAGCATCCTGACTGGAAGCAATAGCCTCACCCCCAGGAGGGACTCTGCCCTGCCCTGTGGTGCTTATGTGGCAGGAAAAGAAAGTCTCATAAAGGTTTCTATGTTCTGTAGTTTCTTTGATAAACAAGTGCTCTCTGCTCTCTGTAACATCTGCAAGATTTGTCAGGACAAAAGCTGAGTAAAAGTTATTTTTAGATAAGGAGCCAGCTAGCAGATGTTGCTAGGTAACGTTATCCCAAGGCCAAAATGCTGACCTTCATTTCCCTTCTGCCTCTGTATGTTCCCTTGCTTTCGCAGGTGAATCCCCCTCCTCCTTTTTGCCTTGTAACAAATATTTAAAGGAAACTGTGATGAGCCCGGATTTGGGATTTAACCCCCCCTGGCCCCCCGGGTAATAAAGTTTGTGCTTCATCATCTTCCCGCGTGTGAGTGACTTTTCTGCAACACTTAAGCCTGACTGTTGAGTGCAGACTGATTAGATTAGCAACTGAAGGAGTCAGCCACAGATAACAGATCTCTGGTTTTCTCCAACAGGCTGCTTACAGTCATATGGGATCACCCTCTGACATCACCAGAGGTGGATCCAGAAAAAAATTACAGTGGTAAATACTAGATGCTATTGTGATGCAATCCACCATGGTCTTCTCCATGATTTACAATATTTTCTTTCCTGCATAGTCTTTTAACATTCATTTCTTGTCCTTCAGTTTTATACATATTAAGTCACCAGATTTTATACTATAGTTTCTTCCAATTCACATATTTGCCCCTCCCTACTCTTACCCCATTTCACCTTCTTCTTTCCTCTTATTAGTTTCATTTTAAATTTTGTTTTCTCTCTTTCTATAATTGTTTCCATTCCACACTATTACATTTCTCCCCCATCCAGCTCCTCAAAACCAATTTTCTTGTCAGTGGTCCTTTCATATTCTTTTTCTTGTTCTTAAAACACCTACATTCTCTCTCCACCTTTAGCATTCTTTACTTGTTGGTTGTGCATAGGGTGGTTGTTATTGCATTTTTTCAATTTTATCTTTAGATCTTGACTAATTTTGTATGTCAAATCTCAAATTTTATCATTCTTCTACTATTTTTTGTCCCAAATTTTAATTTTGCCATCTTAACCTGTTTTTTAATCTTTCATCCTGCTCTTTTCTTTCCATTGTTTTCTTTTTCTTTTCATTTCAAATTTTAATTTTCTCCAGTCTTAGCCTGGTTTTCATTCCTTATTCATGGTAATCTCTCCCTCTACCATTGAAAAATCACTTCCCTTTCCTCTAGATATCTCTTAAGCTTTTCTTTCATTTTTACCTCTTATTCCCACCCCACCTATATTAATTTTAGCTCATTTGTTGTTGATAGTGCTTTGGTGGACCTTTATCTCCAATTTTGTTCCTGTTTTGTATTATTTATGTACATTTTCCCCTTTTCTTTCTCTCATTTTATTTTACATTATTTTAATTTCTGTTTAAACCTAATACTATATGTTTGCCTTCTCTTACTCCATTCCACTTTTTCATTCCCTTTTTCATTTGTGTGTAAGTTTTACTTTCTCTCTTCTCATTGCTCCAATTCCCACATCTTTTTCCTTCTTCTTTTTTTAAGATTTTATTTATTTATTTTTAGAGAAGGAAGGGAGGGAGAAAGAGAGAGAGAGAGAGAGAGAAACATCAATGTGCAGTTGCTGGGGGCCATGGCCTGCAACCCAGGCATGTGCCCTGGCTGGGAATTGAACCTGCAATGCTTTGGTTCACAGCCCACGCTCAATCCACTGAGCTATGCCAGCCAGGGCTCAATTCCCAAATCTTAATTGTGTTCCTCCCTCTAATCTTTCAAAATTATTTTTCTTTCAGTAGGTCTTCACATATTCACTCTCCTTTCTTATAATAGTCTTAATTTCTTTATAACCTTATTAATATTGATTCACTTGATGTTCATAGTGGGAGTTATTTTTGTGACTGTGGGTTTGTTTCCTGGGCTTTGTGGTTTTGTTCTGACAGCACCTGCACAATAACATACAACACATGGTGGGGAGAGTGACCTTTAGTCAGCCAGCTAAATGACCCAACAACAATCAAAACCCAATGATATCCAGAGAGCCAACATAAACAATATAAAGGGCATCTCAACAGCATCAAGTTCTGGATATCAAGGAGTCTGCGCCGCTGAATCACAACAGGTCTCTTACCATAGAAGATCATACCACAAAGACAGGGAGTCAAACAGATCAATTTAAGAAGCAGAAGCAAACAAGAAGAGTCTCCCAAAAAACGAGAAGACAAAGAAACAACCCCCAATTGAAGGAAAGGAGGAATCCTCAGAAAGAATGCTAAATGAAATAGAGGTAAGTAAACTATCTGACAGTAAGTTCAAAACAATGATTATAAGGAAGCTCAATGAGCTCAGTGAGAATTACAGAAAACTACAAGAAAGCTACAAAGAATTTATTGCAAAATACATCAGCATGAAAAGGACATAGAAACTACAAACAAGAGCCAGGAGAAAATGAGTAGTATAACTTGTAAATTGAAGAACGCAGTAGAAGAATCAAAAGCAGGCTAGGAGAAATGGAGGATCAGATCATGAGCTGGAGAATGAGGTAGAAAAAATTCCCAGGAAAGATCAAGAAAAGGAAAAAAACTCAAAAACAATGTAGAGGGGTTAAGGGAACTGTAGGACAACATGAAATGTAAAAATATCTATATAATAGGGATACCATAAGTAGAAAAAGAAGAGCAAGTAGTAGAAGACCTGTTTGAAAAAGTGATTATGGAAAACTCCCCTAATTGAATAAAAGAAAAAGTCACACAAAATGGAAGCACAGAGGGTCCCAATGAGGATGAACCCACAGAGCCCCACTCCAAGACACATCACAATTAAAATGGCAAAATTCAAAGACATAGAATCATAAAGGCAGCAAGGGAGAAACAGGAAATCACATATAAGGGAGCTCCAATAAGGCTAACTGCTGACTTCTTAACAAAAACACTACAAACCAAAAGGGAATGGCAAGAAATATTCCAAGTAATGAAAAACAAAGGCCTGCAACCAAGACTAGTCTGCCCAACAGCTTATCTAAAATGGAAGGCATAATAAGGAGTTTCCCAGACAAAAGAAGGCTCAAAGAATATACCTCCACCAAACCAGCATTGTAAGACATGCTAAATGGACTAATTTAAGAAGATGAAGAGTGAGAGAGAAAGGAACACAGGTATAAAGGGAGAAAATGGGAATATATAAGTACCTATCAATAATAACCTTAAATGTAAATGGATTCAATGCTCCAACCAAAAGACATAGGGTAGCTGAATGGGTAAAAAAAAACAAGACTCACACATAAGCTGCCTGCTAGAGACCCACCACAGAACAAAAGACCTACACAGTCTGAAAGTGAAAGCTTGGAAAAAAATATTTCAAGCAAATGGACAGCAAAAAAAGCCAGGGTGGCAATACTCATATCAGACAAAATAGACTTTAAAACAAAGCCCATAAAAAGAGACACAGAAGGATACTTCATAATACTCCAGGGGAGAATACAAGAAGATATAAATATATATGCACCAAACAGGACCACCAAAATATATAAGGAAAATCTTGGAGGAGGTCAAAAAAGATATAGACAGCAACACAATTAGAGTAGGGGATTTTAAATCCCCCCTTTCAACAATGGGTAGATATTCCAAACAAAATATCTACAAAGGTATTGTGGCACTGAACAATGCACTAGATCAAATGGAATTAGCTGATTTTATATATATATATATATATATATATATATATATATATATAATTTTTCATCCCAAATAAGCAAAATACATATTCTTTTTAAATGCACATGGACTTTTCAGAGATAGACTACATGATAGGACACAAAACAGTCCTCAGCAAATTCAGAAAAACTGAAATTGTATCAACCATTTTTCTGACCACAAGGGACTAAAACTAGAAACCAAACTCAAGGGAAAAAATCAAAATTCATAAAGACTGAATAGTATGCTATTAAAAAATGAATGGGTCAAGACTGAGATCAAGGAAGAAATAAAAAAATTTGGAAACAGATGAAAAGGAACACACAACAGTCCAAAACCTATGGCACTCAGAGAAGACAGTCTTGAGAGGGAAGTCCATAGCAATACAGGCCTACCTAAATAAGATAGAAATGCTTCAAATAAAAAACTACAGGAACTGGAGGAACAACAACAAAGACAGCCCAGACCAAGTGGAAGAAAGGAAATTACAAAGATCAGAGCAGAATTAAATGACATAGAGACTAAAAGCACAATTCTAAGGATCAATAAATCCAGAAACTGGTTCTTTGAAAAGATATACTAATCTACAAGCCTTTATACAGATTCTTCAAGAAAAAAGAGGACACAATTAAACACAATAAAAAATAAAAGAGAAATCACAACTGATAGCACAGAAATAGAAAGATTGTAAGAAATTGCTATGAAGAATTATTTGCCAAAAAATTTGAAAGCATGGGTAAAATGGATAAATTCCTAGAAACATATAATCTTCTAAAAGTGAATCAAGAAGAAGCAGAAAGCCTAAACAGACCAATAACAGCTAGTGAAATTGAAGGAGTAATCAAAAAACTCCCACACAATAAAGTTCTGGCCTGCATGGTTTCTCAGGAGAATTTTATAAAACATTTAAGGAAGAGTTAACCCCTATCCTTCAAAAACTATTCCAAAATATTTAAGAAAAGGGAAGAATCCCAAACTCTTTCTATGAGGACAGCATCATCCTAATCCCCAAACCAGACAGACACAGAAAAGAAAGAAAACTACAGGCCAATACCGCTGATGAACATAAGATGCTAAAATCCTCAACAAAATATTGGAAAACCACATCTAGCAATACCTTAAAAAGATCATACACCATGATCAAGTGGGATGCATCTAAGGGATGCAAGGATGGTACAATATTTGCAAATCAATAAACATAATGCATCACATAAACAAAAGGAAAGACAAAAATCACATGATCATATCAATAGATGCTGTAAAAGCATTTGAAAAGGTACAGCACCCATTTATGATACAAACACTCAGCAAAGTGGGAGTACAGGGAGCATTATCAACATAATAAAGGCCATATATGAGAAACCTACAACCAACATATTATTCAATGGGCAGAAACTAAAAGCTTTCCAACTAAGATCAGGAACAAAACAAGGGTGTCCACATTTACCACTTCTATTCAACATAGTATTGAAAGTTCTATCCACAGCAATCAGATAAGAAACAGAACTAAAGACACCCAATGTGGAAAAGAGGAAGTAAAACTGTCATTGCTTGCAGATGACATGATAGTGCACATAGAAAACCCTATCAGCTCTACCATGAAACCTCTCTACCTAATAAGTGAATTTGGCAAAACAGCAGACACAAAGTTCATATTCAGAAATTGAAGCCATTTCTGTATACCAGCAAATAAATATCACCACCAGAAATTAGGTAAAATATCCCATTTGCTATAGCAACAAGAAAAATAAAGTACCCAGTGATAAACCTAACCAAGGAGAGAAAAGATATGTACTCAGAAAACAACAACACTAAAGAAAGAAATTAAGGAAGACACAGAAAAAGGAAGCATATGCCATGTTCATGGATTGGAAGAATTAACATCATAAAAATGTCTATACTACCTAAAATAATGTATAGATTCAATGCAATACCTATTAAAGAATTAACATCAAAAAAATGTCTATACTATCTAAAACAATGTATAGATTCAATGCAATACCATGTACCCATGGCATATTTCCCAGACATAGAACAAACATTTAAAAATTTATATGGAACCATAAATGACCCCAAATTGCTGCAATTTTGAGAAAGAAAAGCAAAGTAGGAAGGATCACAATACCTGATACCAAACTCTATTACAAGGCCACTGTAATCAGAACAGCCTGATACTGGCATAAAAACAGGCACATGGACCAATGAAACAAAACAGAGAGGCCAGAAATAAACCCAAGTCTCTATGGTCAATTAATATTTGACCAAGTAGGCAGCAACATAAAATGGAATAAAAATAGCCTCTTCAACAGATGGTGTTGGGAGAACTGGACAGCCACGTGCAAAAAAAAAAAAAATGAAACTTGATCATGAACTTATACCTTACACAAAAATAAAATCAAGTTGGATAAAAGACTTAAATATAAACCATGACACCATTAAAGTCCTAGAGGAGAACATAGGCAGGAAAATCTCAGATATTTCATGCAGAAACTTTTTTACTGACATGATCCCTAGAACAAGGGACATAAAGGAAAGAATAAACAAATGGGATCTCATCAAAATAAAAAGCTTCTGCACAGCTAAAGAAAACAGTATTAAAATAAAAAGAGAACCAACTGTATGGATAAACATATTGCCAATGATACCCCAGACAAGGATTTAATCTCCAAAATATACAAAGAATTTACACAACTCCACTCTAAGAAGACAAGCAACCCAATTAAAAAATGGGCAAAGGACTTAAACAGAGACTTCTCCAAGGAAGACATACAGAGGATCCAGAGACACATGAAAAGATGCTCAATATCACTAGCTATCAGAGAGATGCAAATTAAAAACACAATGCGATACCACTTCACACCATTCAGAATGGCCATCACAAACAAAGCAACAAACAACAAGTGTTGGAGAGGTGGAGAAAAGGGGACCCTAGTGCACTGTTGGTGGGATTGCAGACTGATACAACCACTATGGAAAGCAATATGGAACTTCCTCAGAAAACTAAAAATGGATTTTTCTTTTGACCCAGCAATTCCACTGCTGGGACTATATCCTAAGAACCCTGAAACACCAATACAAAAGAACCTATGCACCCCAATGTTCATAGCAGCACAATTTACAATAGCTAAGTGCTGGAAGCAACCTAGGTGCCCATCAGTAAGTGAATGGATCAAAATACTATGGTACATTTACACAATGGAATACTATGCAGCAGAAAGAAAGAAGGAGCTCCTACCCTTTGCAAGAACATGGATGGAGCTGGAAAGCATTATGCTACCATATGATCTTATGGTAGCATAAGACAAATGTCATATGATCTTACCTTTAACAGGAACCTAAACAACAAAACAAAGAAACTAGCAAAATATAGTCAAAGACACTGAAATAGAGGATAGGCTGACAGTGACCAGAGCAGAGAGGGGAGGGAATTTCAGGGGAGAATGGGAAGGATTTACAGGAACAAATATAAAGGACACATGGTCATAAACTAAGGAGAGGGTGGAAATGGGAGGGAGGTGGGGAGGGATGGGTGGGTGGGCTAGAATGGGAGTAAAGGGCAGAAAACTGTACTTGAACAATGATTAAAATAAAAAAAGAAAGAAAAAATAATTTCCATACTATCCAAAACAATGTATAGATTCAACACAATCTTTATTAAAATGCCAATAACGTATTCCACAGATATAGAACAAGTATTTCAAAAATTTATTTGGAACCATAAATGACCCTGAATAACTTCAGCAATTTTGAGAAGGAACAAAAAAGTAGGAGGGATCTCAATACCTGATATCAAACTATATTACAAGGCCACTGTAATGAAAACAATCTGGTACTGGCATAAGAACAGACACATAGACCAATGGAACAGAATAGAGAGCCCAGAAAAAATTCCGTGTCAATATGGTCAGTTAATATTTGACAAAGGGATCAGGAGCATAAAATTGAGTAAAAATTGCCTCTTCAACAAATGTTGTTGGGAGATCTGGAATGTTTCATGCAAAAACATGAAGCACATCCACCAATTTACACCATACAGAAGAATAAAGTCAAGATGGATAAAAAACTTAAATATAAGTCATAATACCATAGAAGTTCTGGAGAAGGACATATGCAAGAATATTTCAGATATCCCACTCAGTAATATTTTCACTGATCGGTCTCCTACAACAAGGGATACAAAAGAAAAAGTAAACAACTGAGACCACATCAAATTAAAATCTTCTGCTTGGCTAAAGAAAACATCAGCAAAATAAAAAGTGAACCAACTGAATGGGAAAATACATTTGCCACTGATACCTCAGACAAGGGGACAAGGGTTCGATCTCCAAAATATATAAAGAACTCACACAACCCCACACCAGGAAGACAAACAATCCAATTAAAAAATGGGCAAAGGATCTGAATACATGCTGCTCCAAGGAAGACATACAGAGGGCCCATAGATATATGAAAGGATGCTCAACATCACTAGCTGTCAGAGAGATGCAAATTACAACCACAATGAGATACCACTTCTCACTGGTCAGAATGTTCATCATAAACAAATCAACAAACAATAGTGTTGGTGAGGTTGTGGAGAAAAGGGAACCCTATGTACTGTTGGTGGGAAAGCAGACTGGTGCAGTCAATGTGGAAAATAGTATGGGATTTTTATCAACAACTAAAAATGGAACTGCCCTTTGACCCAGCAATGACATTGCTTGGATTATACCCTAATTGTTCTGAATTATCAATTCAAAAGAATCTGTGCACCCCAATGTACATAGCAGCACAATTACAATAGCCACGTGTTGGAAACAGCCTAGGTGCCCATCAGTAAATGAGTGAACCAAAACGCTATGATACATTTGTGCAATGGAATACAATGCAGCAGAAAGAAGAAGGAACTCCTACCTTTCACAACAGCATGGATGGGACTGGACAGTATTATGCTAAGTGAAATAAGCCAGGTGGTGAAAAGCAAGCACCATATGATGATCTCACCTATAAGTGGAACCTAGTCAACAAGACAAATAAGTGAGCAAAGTAGAAACAGACATGGGAATAAAGAACTAACTGACAGTGTCCAAAGCAGTGCAGGGAGAGGGATAATGGGGGAAAGAAGGGGAAGGGTCAAGTCAAGAACATTTTAAAGGACCCATGGACAAAGACAATGGGGTGAGGAGGATTGAATATAGAAGGTGGGGGTAGGTAGGGCAGAGGAGTATAATGGGGGAAAAATTAGGACAACCATAATTGAACAACAGTGAAAACTCTTTTGAAAAGAAAATTTACTACTTTGTGATAGAAAAGGCAAGAAACTTAATATAATGTAGATGTCATTTTTTCTAGGAAAATTCATAAATTTAATGTAATGGACATAAATATGATAATTTTACATTTGAGGCCTTGTTGGGGGACAATGGACATTCTGAATTTAAACTTCAATATGGAAAAAATGCTTTTACTTTTTGCCTTTTAAGTATGAGGTTTAGTGTAGGTTTTTTGTATATGACCTTTATTATGTTGAGGTATGATTCCTCTACTCCCACTTTGCTGAGTGTTTTTAATCATAAATGTGTGCTGTACTTCAGTCAGCTTCACATAGCTCACATGTCTTACTCAGTACCAAGCTTTAGAATGAAAAGATGCAAGAAAAAAAGCACTAAAAAAGTGTTGATATCTGGGATATCCTAAATCTATGAGGTGTAAATTCCCATTTCTCTCATTGAGATGAATTTTGAATTTGAATTGAATAGCTCTCTGTCTGCAGGATGAATCAGTTGCTAATTTTAACCTCTGTCTAGGACTACATAAATTAACTTCCATTCATTACCATTGCTGTGGTTCAAAGAGTCATTAATTGTGGGTTTCTTTAAATAAAAGATCTGGTGCATCCTACTGAAAGTGTGCTTTAAATAAAAAGTTAATATAAGGCATTTTGTAGAATACCCTCATTTATACTTCTGCCTTAAATTCTATCAGTGTGTTTCTAAGGGGATCTAGTTGAAGTTAACACTAGGAGTGAGGAGCAGAGTTACAGATGTACTGTTAATCCTTTACTTCCCACAGTCCAAAACTCTCTTTTTTGTAACACTATTATGTGTTGACCTGTTTACCATTTCAGCAACAAAATAGATATTCAGAAAAAAATTTCTTTGACTTCCCACCACCAAGTCTACTAAATTCTCTGAAGTTGTATTTTCATTTTTTATACTTCCCTTATTTGGTATTGATACAAGATAACAGTCATAAAATAAATAAAATTTTTAAACTTATAAAATGAATTTGGAGGTATTTCCTCTATTTCTTGTCTGAAGAAATTTTATGAGATTGAAATTATCAGTTCCTTGAAATTTTTTTGACCTTACAAAATTGACTGGGTATGTTGCTTTTTTTATGTGGAGTTTAAATTGCAAATACAAATGCTTTAATGTATAGGATTATTTAATTTTTTATTTCTTTTGAGTCATTTTAATTTCAACTTTTCAATTCTTTGGGGGAACTTATATTTTTCTTAGAATTCATCTATTATATCAAAAGTTTAATTATTGTAATAAATTGTGAATTGTGTTCACTTATTATTTTTTATTCTCTTTTTCTATCTTTGCATATGTCTCATTTTTCTTTCCAGTACTTATTTGTGCTTTATTTCTCTTTTTCTTTCTATACCAGTCTAGCCAGAAAAATGTCTATTAGTCTTCAAACCCAGTTTTTATTCCACCCAATTTTGAGTGAGTGATTATATTTGAATTATGTTCATCATAAAACTTTATAACACCATAAAAATCTAACCATATTTATTAAGCTATTCAAGAATCCATGTACCTCTTTTGTCTAGGTATGGTACTATGCAATTTTTTTCCAAGAAGGTGTGGAAAGTTACTCAAATGTTTAGGAATAGCTTAATCTTACTCTTATATTTAAATAGAAAATTCCTGAATTTCAGCACTGTGCAGCTGAAATTATCATCACAGATATAATAAATTTTAAAAACAAAATAACATAAAGGAATATCAATATAAGTAATCAAAAATTATTAATAGTTGCTTTGTTGAAGTCTGTACCTAGAGTGAATTTATTTAGCACAGTCACAACTATGTCTCAGTAAATAAATAAAATTCTCAATTGTTTAGATTACCAAAAAATTCATAAAATAAATAATCCTTTATTGTAAGTGCTTCTTTCTTATGCAAACTCAGTATGCAGCAGAGGAAGTAAGTGTCAGTGCATGCAGGTGATGTTGGCACTACCACTTACCAGCTATGTTACAATGGGAGAGTTACTTGAACTCTCTGTTTCCTCAATATGAATTATATAAATTTAATTAACAATGCACCTCAGCTTTGTAAGAATTAATCTAGATATTATGTATGAAGAGCTTAAAACAATGCCTGGCACTTAACAAATCCTGTACACATGTAACTTGTACTTATTTTCAGACATATCATTCCAACTTGTTTAAGAATGGCATTTCATCCATCCATACTTTTATTTAGAAAACATAATTTGGACAAGTCATAATAGATATTCCATTGTATTAATAATAACAATAATATAAAACTCAAGCAATGTGTAGCAAATATGTTTAAGTGCAGTTTCTCTTGTACTTAAGTCATTCTCAAAAGGTAAGATGCAAAGGACACACCTGAGGTTATTACTAAAATGTAGATTCTGATCCATTTAAGTGTCTCACAAGCTATCATGTAACACTGATACCCCTAGTCTTTGGACCACAGTTTTGAGTGACAATGCTTTGAAAAACTACATATGACTTGAAATTAAATGTTACTGTGGGGTATAATGCTTTTAATTGAAGACATAAATGTGTAAAAACAGGAAAATAAATGTGCACAAACTTTGGCTTAAATGGTTTATTAAACTATAAGTATTTGCAAAAATCTAAATAAAAGCCTTTATTTACACATCAATTTAGATAATATGCTTACATTCTTATTGATATTTTCTATTCATGCTTTATGTGAGCATATAGTGACCAAGTTTCTTCACCTGTGAAGACACACAATGGGGATGAAGATAACAGATGAAAATATAAGAAACAAGGAATGTCCTAAAAATTTGAGATGCATGACTCCAGACAGCTGCTTTCAATCATTGATAATCATGCTTGGTCCCACAGTGGAATCTCTGGTTTCTGAATCTATAAAAGTGCTTTAAATATTATTTTTGAAAATTATATTTGCCTTTTCTTTCCTAGATCCTAATGACTCTATATTGGAGCACATATTTTCTTTCTTTTATTTAAGAGAGAGTCTTTTCTGTCAATGTTAAAACGTAGACACTCCCATTTCTCTGCCCAAGAGAATCTCAGTCACTACCAGTGCTTCAGACCAATAGTTTGAAACAGGAGTATCCAACCTTTTGTTATCTCTGGGTCACACTGGAAGAAGAAGAACTGTCTTGGGCCACAGATTAAATGCACAAACACTAATGAAAACTGATGAGCAAAGAAAAGGTTTCAAGTAAATTTATGATTTGTGTTGGGCCACATTCATAGCCATCCTGGGCCACATCTGGCTCAAAGGCCATGGATTAGACACCCCTGGAAGTAGACAGGAGTGGGAGAATGGCAGGGCAGAATCTAGCAGAATGTCACCACCAGAGGTCAGCATCAAAATCATGGTGTTTGGGGTCAAGTGTAAGTGTGAGATAAAGCTTTTCATTCAATCATCAGATATAAGATATAGGAGGACATGTGCTGATTTCAATTTATCCCATGTTATAAATGGATTGTAATTTTTATTTTATACCCCCTTTATAAAATTAAAGGGAATTAGATAGTTTCTATAAATACACATACATTGTAACAAATTTTTAGAAACAATTATGAGGAAGTCAGAAAAGAAGCAATAAAGTTATGAGAACAGCAAAGCAACACTAAAGATAATAACTAAATCCATGCTGTAAGATCTTTTATACTTATCAAAAGTACATAAAAAATTATTCTGAGCCCTGGCTGGCATAGCTCAGTGGATTGAGTGCAGGCTGTGAACCAAAGTGTTGCAGGTTTGTTTCCCAGTCAGGGTACATGCCTGGGTTGCAGGCCACAGCCCCTAGCAACCGCACATTGATGTTTCTCTCTCTCTTTCTCCCTCCCTTCCCTCTCTAAAAATAAATAAAATCTTTTAAAAAAACTTAAAAAAATTATTCTGACTATTTTGGGCCACTGTTTGAAAGGGGAAATAATACTCAGTTATTATAGGGAACCTATCCACATGGCAGTGGTAAATGTAGTCCAGCCCCTGATTCAGAAAGCCAGTGGGGAGCAAGTCAGCACACAGGAACCCAGGCCTACAGATAGGTTTTCCCATGTGGAATCAAGCCTGCATTGTACCTAGGCTGCTTTGAGGCTTGCTTTTTGCTAAAACTCCCTCACCCTGAATTGAGGCAGCAAATGTTTATTGCATTTCTTTAAAGTAACTTCCTAAAATCTATGGTAACCTTCTCAAGGATGGAGTGTAACCAGTTCAACCACTTTTTCCTTTGCGTTTGCAAATACTCTTTTTCTTTGTAGTAATTAGCAACTTCCTCTCCCTTGTTATCTGTAAAAGGTAAGCAACTAACGCAAACCTGTATAGTAAATGAAGACCATCCTTGATGTAATATGCTCAGAACAGCAATAAAAGCTTGTCCAGGCAGGGGTTGAGGTGCTCTCTCACTCAGATAGTGGCCATGCCATCCCTTTTTCTCCACAGGACTTCTGTAGTCCATGTAAATTTGTTCATTGCAGGCACAACACACAGACCCCACTGGCCAGAGTCCGCATCAAGTTATATGACTTGAAATGCCTAGAAAATAATACTAAACAGCTGTTCAGCGACCACCTCTGCTAACCAGGGCAAAGAGCAGTTCTTTTTTCATGTAGAAGACACAGAAAGACAGACAACAATATCCAGCGAGTTATCACTTCAGTAAAGACAGCAACAAGTTACATGAAATCTTCCTTCATAGACTATCTCAAAGTAAATAAGTACTATCATGACAAAGCAGAATTCAGAAACAGCAATTTCATAGTGTTGTCTAATGTCCATGCACATTTCTATTAGTCAACATATTCCAAAACTAAATTTTATAGTATCAAAAAATTCAATGATTCCCATTTTCCAGGCAATCAACTATTAATATTTCTCACAATATAGCTCTTGTTAGGTAGAGAAAGACAATGGTTCAAGTTAATATTCTGAAAACAGCTTGAGTAGAGTATATTGTATAGAACCACAGCATTCAAAAGCAAAGTCGCAGCATTTGCTGATTTGAGGGGACAAAGTAGGACTAAGGTCTTCCTGTGAAAGCTGAGCATCACGATGAGAACAGCACCTGAACACAATGCTCCTCCCCTCATTTCACAGATGTGGACAAAGGAGCTACATATGAAGAGTGACGATTTCCTTAAGCAATTTGAGTTCACTATGACAGATACTAAAGAGGTTATCTAGTCCCTAAAGTTCTGGATTAAAAGCAGTGCTTTTCAGGTTTTATAGCAATTAAACGCCTTATTCAAGTCTAATATGAATACCTAATACCCATCAAACTGGTAAAGATGGCTGTTCCATTGAGGTAGGGGTAGATGCCCACCACCACAGTTCTGTGCACTGCTCCTAATGGCCCCCAAGGCAACTTCATAGCAGGTCCAGAATAAATAACCCCACAGTCACTTGAACAATAAGAAAGCTATTTCTTTTGAGGTTAACAAAAACAAACAAATCTTTAAAATTAAGAATAGCCAAATATCCACCTGTGATTGAAAAATATCAATTAAGCTCTCATAGAACATTTAATACAAAGCAATAAAACTTCTTGATGCATTCACCAAGATAAAATAGTTGCAAAGTGTATGTCTGGGCAACTAAATAAACCTGTTACTCCAAAGCAATAAAATGCTGGTGGGTGCCTAATAAATATGATGTAGTTTGATAATATTATCAATGGACTCTTAAAGTCTAATTAGTTACATAGAACTCACATCTTTTCATCTTCATCTTAAATAATGATTTTCTCTTGTCTTTCATGAAAACGAAGTCATTTAAAAATGACTTTTTCATTTTTTAAATTTTAAAAAATCTTTATTGTATTTTTCCATTACCATGTAGTCCCCTTCTAACCTCCTACCCCCTATAATCATTCCACTGTTATCCATATCCATTAATCCTTTTTCCTTCTTGCTCAATACCTCCACCCCTTAATCTTTCCCCTCAGCTGTCATCCTGCTCTTTAAGTCTGTCTCTAATGATTTCGAAATGTTGAGTATTTAAAAGTTTAAATGTTAAAAAACTTTATTTAAAACAAGCAAAAAATTAAAAGTATTTCAGAATAGATCTATTACTATTTGGCCCCACTGGAAGTGGTTTCCTTATCCTTCAAAAGATGGTACCTATCAAACTTGATTTTTGAGATAATGTAAAGGACAGATTCTAAATTAGGGCCAGAAATTGGGGAAGTTGAATTGAACTTATACAGCTAATTCCAGTATAGACACATACATACCCACAGATGTAAAAATTGAGGTAAGATTAATAAAGATACTATCGTATGTCAACTTTAATGTACATAGCCCCATAAAATTAAAAGGGATCTAACAGTGTCCAGGTTGAAGTAACCATGCTGGAATCCCAGAAGTTTCTTATTTATTTTTTATTTTTATAACTTTTATTGTATTTCTCCATTACTATTTAACCCCCTTATATGCCCCCACCCCTACAATCACACACTGTTGTCCATGTCCACGCGTCCTTTTCTTTTTGTTTGATCCCTACATCCTCTAACCTCCGCCTCCCAATAGTCTGCCTCTGTTTTGCTTGTTAGTCCAGTTTGTTCAGTAGATTCCACATATAAGTGAAATCATGTGGTATTTGTCTTTCTCTGACTAATTTATTTATCTTAGCATAATGTTGCAAAGGGTAAAATATTTTTCTTTCTTTTGGCCGAGTAGTACTCTGTTGTGAAAATGTGCCATTGTTGTGTTATCCACTCATCCACTGATGGACACTTGAGCTGCTTCCATATCTTGGTGATTATAAAGAAAACTGCAATGAGCATAGGGGTGCTTATGTCCTTTCAAATTAGTGTTTTGGGTTTATTGGCTATATTCCCAGAAGTGGGATTGCTGGACCAAAAGGCATACCCATTTTTAGATTTTTTGAGGTATCTCCACACTGCTTTCCACAGTGGTTACACCAATCTGTATTCCCACCAACAGGACAAAAGGGTTCAATTTTCACTACATCTTCACCAGCACTTGTTGTTTGTTTAATTATTGATGATAGACATTCTCACAGGTGTAAAGTAATATCTCCTTGTGGTTTCAATTTGCATTTCTCTGATGACTAGTGATGTTGAGCATCTTTTCATTTGTCTATTGGCCATCTGTATGTCCTCTTAGGAGAAGTATCTGTTAAGGTCCTTTGCCCATTCTTAATTGAATTGTTTGCTTTTTTGGTGTTGAGGTTTGTAAGTTCTTTATAAATAACTTTGTTCTTTATAAAGTTCTTTGTAAGTTCTTTACAGATGTGTTGGTGAATGTGTTCTCTCATTCCATGGCTTGTCATTTTATTTTGTTGATCATTAACTTTGCTGTGCAAAAACATTTTAATTTGATGTAGTCACATTTGTTTATTTTGTCTTTAGTTTCCCTTGTCTGAGGAGGTATATCAGATAAAAATATTGTTACAAGCAATGTCTGAGATTTTACTGCCTCTATTATCTTCTAGGATTCTTATGGCTTGGGGTATAATATTTAACTGTTTAATCTATTTTGAATTTGTTCCTTTGTGTGGTATAAGAAGGTGGTCTAGTTTCATTTTTCTGCACATATCTGTCAGTTTTCTGACCACCATTTGTTGAATAACAAATAAGAGGCTATCTTTAGCCTGTTGTATGTGCTTGTTTCCACTGTCAGATATTAGCTGACTATGAAGGTGTGGGTTTATTCTGAGCTCTCTGTTGGGGAAGTTCTCCTTCATTGTTTTTTTTCAAATAAGTTTTCAATATCTTCCTCTTGCTCTCTCCTTCTATCATCCCTATAATTCAGATGTTGTAATGTTTAAAGTTGTCCTGAAAGTTCCTGAGCCTCTCCTCATTTTTTTGAATTCTTGTTTCTTCATTCTGTTCTGGTTGTATGTTTATTTCTTCCTTCTGGCCCAAATAGCTGATTTGACTCCTGGTTTCCTTCCCTTCATTATTGGTTCCCCATATGTTTTTCTTTATTTCACTTTGCATAGCCTTCACTTTTTTCTTCTATTTTGTGACCATACTCAACCATTTCTGTGACCATCCTGACTACCACTATTTTCAATTGTGCATCTAATAGATTGGCTATATGTCCCTTGCTTAGTTCTTTTTGGGGAGTTTGATCTGTTCTTTCATTTGGGCCATATATCTTTGTCTTAATGCACCTGTTACAATGTAAGGTTGTAGCCTTAGGTATTTGCCAAGGTGGGGTAACTCATGCCATTGCATTGTGGCACTGTATGTGTGGGAGGGGTGAGAGAGGGAACAATGCTACCCGCTTGGCTCTTGCCCCACCTTCAGTCTCTTCCCCCACTACCCAAAAGCAAATTGTGCCCTTCTGGTGCCAGTTCCCCAGTGGGTGGGTTTGTGTACATTCTAGGACCCTGTGAGTCTCTCCAGTGAACTCTCCTGCACGGCTAGGAGTTTCTATTACCTGCACAACACCCACAGATTTTTTCAGTCAGAGGTTTTGAGGTGTTCTTTTCCTGCACTAGGTCTATGGGTTGTGTGGTCTGTCTCACTTCCCAGTTGATCCTCCCAGTTTATGCTCTTGTAAATGTGGGACTGCCAGCCACTGCCTCACCCACCTGGTCCTCCAGCCACTCCCTTGCCACCAGTTCTCTCTGCCCCGGCTGCCTGTCTCTGTGCATCTTATCAATCTGAGCAAATGTTTGTTCTTTAAGTCTTTGGTTGTTGGACTTCCATACACTTCAATTTTCTGTCAGTTCTTGTTGTTTTTTGTTTTTAAATTTATCACTGTCCTTCTTTTGGTTGTGCAGAGAGGCAAAGTATATCTACCTATGCCTCCATGTTGGCCAGAAGTCCTCAAATGGGCATTTTAATGATATTGATTCTTTGTATTCATGAACATGATATATGCTTTCACTTATTTGTATCATCTTCAATTTTTTCAGTGTCTTGTAATATTCTGAATAGATGTCTTTTACATCCTTGATTACAATTATTCCAAGTATTTTATTCTTTTTGAAAGAATTGTTAATGGGATTATTTTCTTAATTTCCCTTTCTGTTTGTTTGTTATTGGCATATAAAAACATTATATGCCAATAATGTTTCTGAACATTAATTTTGTAACCTCTTACTTGGCTGAATTCACTGATCAGTTCTGGTAGTTTTTTTGATGGAATCCTTTGGACTCTCTATGTATGATATCATGTTATCTGCAAATGAAGACAGTTTTACTTCTTCCTTTTCAGTTTTTATACCTTTTATTTCCTCTTCTTGTCTGATTGCTATGGCTAAGACTTCCAGTATATGTTAAATAAGAGAGGTTAAAGTAGACATCCCTGTCCAGAAGTTTCTTATTAACCTGAGAAGAACATTTTTAAATGTACCTAAGAAAGAAGTTGGCATCATTTGAAAAGACACAATTCATGTATCACCTCAAGAAAATAAATTGTCTTTTTTATTTTTAATTATATTTAATTGATTATGCTATTACAGTTGTCCCAATTTTCTCCCTTTGCCCCCATCCACCCAGCACCCCCACTCTATCAGACAATCCTTACACCATTGTTCATGAGATGATCTTTCTAAAAATAAACTATGTATTTAATTCACCAGGTATAAGCATGTCTATATAATCATAAAATTAGCAAAGTGAAATGAAGTGACTAAGAACAAAATCTGTATTTTCAATTTGACCTTAAACTGTTTCAGAGACAGTAAATCTTTCTATTTTTTTAAATTTTTAAATGATTCAACTGTTTTATGGGAAAAAAATGTTTATGCAGTAGTTTAAGGAGGTATGGATAGCTAAAGCCAGATTATTTCTGGGAAGACACTTGAGTGAATGGACAATACATTTGTTCCTGTATGTGAGAGGGAGCAGATGCAGGAAGCAAAGGTTGAGGAATATAAAATATATATTTCCACACACATATATGTATACACACACACAACAAATGATTTTTTAAAAAGACAAATGCATAATTAGATAAAAAATATTTTTGGGATCACAAGTTTACTTTATTAGTTATGAAATGCAATCCTAGTCAAAATAGTCAGCACTGTTTTTATAAAGTGTGAAATATTAATTCTGAAGTGTGTATTTGTGTATGTATATGTGTGTAGAACATAAGCCAAAACTGCCAAAATGTATTTTGCAATACAATAAAGTAGAATGAGAGTAATGCTAGATATTAAACACATTAAGTAATTACAGTGGTAATAAGAGTTTATGACTGGGTAAACAGTTATGGGTAAACAGTCAATAGAGCTGCCTAAAATTCAGCAATACATTCATATATATGGATATATAATACACAATAATGATTTCCATGAAATCATTATGAAATACTAGAAATGAAAGTGTTTTTAAAATGGAATGTCCATTTGGAAAAATAATAAATTTGATTCCTACCTCACACCATAGGAAAACAGAAGCTTTACATGAGAAAAACAAAATTGTAAAAATGCTAGCAAAAATGTTAGAAAATACTTAGATAATTATAAAGTATAGAAGACTTTTCTAAGTAAGCTATAAAACCTGAGAACCTTAAGATAAAATTTAAATATATTTAAATTTAAAGGTTTTAGACAATACAAATAATATTTAAAATGAAGACAAGATAGTGGAAACTTATCATTTAACAAAGATAGGTTAATCTTTATTAAAAAGTTTCAAAATATAAATTAAAAAAGTAAACATGTAAAAATGAGCTAAAGCCAAAAATGTATAATTTTTGTCATATCATTTTAGCACAAATTTATAAAATTTGATAATAAATGCTTTATATTTATTGAAGAATAAAATTCCGTTGTATGGATATACTCTTATTTGCACATTTATTGGTTGATGGTTATTTGTATTGTTTCTACTCTGGTTATTATGAATAATGCTACCATGAACATTCACATACAAGTTTCTGAATGAAAATGTATTTTCAATTTTCTTGAATATGTATCTAGGAATGGAATTGCTGTCATATGGTAACATTATTTAACTTTGAAGGAACTGACAAACTGTCATTAAACTGATTGCATCATTTTATACTTTCACCAGGTTCCAACCTCTTCACATCCTCACAAACACTTGTTATTCTTAGGGTTTTTGTTTTTGTTTTTGTTTTTATTGTAACTATCCTAGTAGATGTGAAGTGGTTTTGACTTGCATTTCCCTAATAATTGATGACGTTGAGCATATTTTCATGTGCTTATTGGCTTTTTATGTCTTTGGGTGAATGTCTGTTCAAGTACTTTGCACATTTAAAAGTTTTAATTGTAGTAAAATATATATAAAAATAAAATGTATCTTCTTAACTATATTTAAATGTACAGTTCTGTAGTATTAAGCACATCTAGATTGTTATGCTATCATTACCATATGCCATCCCCAGAACTCTGTTTTACAAAACTGTAACTGCTAAACAGTAATTCCCTTTCCCTTCTTCTCTCCAGCCTCTGGTAAATACATCACAGTTTGTTTATCCACTCATCTGTTGATAAACACTTGGTCAACTTCCCATTTTGGCTATTGTGAATAATGCTGCTACAAACATGGGTGTGTATATACCTGAAAGTGAAATTGCCAAATCATATAGTAGTTCTATATTTAATATCCTTGAGGAACCACCATACTGTTTTCCATAGCAACTGTATATTTTACATTCCTACCAACAGTGCACAAGTGTTCCAATTTCTGCATATCCTCAACAAATCTTATTAATTTCTGTGTTTGTTTGTTTATTTGTTTTATAGTAGTGATTTTTATGGGTATATAGGGGTATTTCCTTGTGGCTTTGTTTTTCATTTCTCTAATAATATCGTTGAGCATCTTCTTGTGTGTTTTTTGACCATTTGTATATCTTCTTGAGAGAAATGTCTATTCAAGTCTTTTGTTTATATTTTAGTTGAGTTGCTTTTGTCTTTGTTTTTAACTTGAAAGTGTTTGTTATATATTCTCAATATTAACCTTTTAACAAATATATGATTTGCATGTGTTTTCTCCTATTCTGTGGATTGCCTTTTCACTCTGTTGCTTGCATCCTTTGCTACACAGAAGTTTTTAATTGTGATATAAACAAATTTGTCTGTTTTGTTGCTCTTGTTGTTGTCTGTGCCCTTTGCAAGTTTAAAATTGGGTCATTTGTCCTTTTGTTGTTACACTTTAAGAGCACTTTACATAGGTACCTAGCTAGCTCAGTTGGTAGAGCATGAGACTCTTAAGAGCACTTTACAGATGCTGAATATTAAACCCCTTTCAGATATATGATTTGTAGATACTTTCTTGCACTCTTTGTGTTATCTGATGTTCTTAGTAGTATCATTCAATGCACAAAAGTTTTAAATTTTGATTTAGTACATTTATCTATGTTTTAAACAGTTTCTTTTCTTTCTTTAAGATTTTATTTATTTATTTTTAGAGAGGGAAGGGAGGGAGAAAGACAGAGAGAGAGAGACATCAATGTGCAGTTGCTGGGGGTCATGGCCTGCAATTCAGGCTTGTACCCTGACTGGGAATCGAACCTGCGACACTTTGGTTCATAGCCCGAGCTCAATCCACTGAGCTACACCAGCCAGGGCTCATTTATCTATTTTTAATACGTTTTTTGTGCTTTAGGTGTGTCATATCTAAGAAACAATTGCCTAACCAAAGTCATAAGGATCTATACCTGTTTCCTTCCAAGAGTTTTATAGTTTTAATTCTTCTATTTAGCTCTTGATTTATTAGAGAGTAATTTTTATATGATGTAAAATAGAGATCTCACTTCATTTTTGTGCATGTGGACATTCAGCTGCCTCAGAAACATTTGTTGAAAAAATTATCTTTTTCTCTAAAATATGACTTTGGTTTTCTTCTCAGAGATTAATTGTGATGGTCTGCCTGCAAAATATATTGCTTTCCATGTCTTACTTTAAATATCAAGATACTGAACTGATGCCAAAGCTTAGACACACTATGCAATTCCGTTTCTCATGCCTGCAGGAGAGCTGTTCCCTTGTCTAGAATGTACACCCTCTGCTCCATTTCAGGAGAGAGTCAATCACTCTTGCCTATTTCTTTAATACATATTGAATAAAATTTGAACTCTGTTAAATGAGAAAATATATTGGTGAAAACACATACCACTTACAAGTGTGCATACCTTCATTTTTATCATTTAATTCAACATATGAGAAAAGTTAATAAAATTAGAGAAGGCAGACAATTAAAAATAATTTTTCAAAATTTTCTCAAAAGCAGCAATAAGGAGAACAACCATTTACATTCAGTTCAGAAGTGATCAGAAAGATTCAAGATGAAATGAGGAAGATTCTCTGAGATTAGAACTGTTTTAAAACTAAGGATTGTGGTCAGTAAAGTAGTGGAGAACTTCCAGGCTGGATCGCCAAAGGATAAGAAAGAATTCTACCTAAAAACTGAGGATACAGAAACACTTCTGATTATACCTAAAGATTCTTTGCTTTATTTGTTTCTCTCCCACCAATTTGGTCTATCTGATGCATTCTAACAAGTGAAATAGATAGATCCTCTCTCATCATCCCTACTCCATTTGCATTTCCCATCCTATTCCCACTCCCATGAGAATTAATTTCCCCTGCATTGCTTTGCTTCAAAACCTACTTTGGGCATTGATTGAAAAAACTGTGATGGAACACTGACTGGTAAGGATTAGTCCAATAGTTTCCCAAGGGATTTTTATTTTAACAGAGGACAAGGGCCTTCTGATAAAAGAGTATGTCTACAACTGTGGAATTCCCAATATTATCAAGAAGGAAGAGCAGGCTGATGCTTCTCATGTTCCTAAGTGTCATTATCTACAGTAAACCTCCTTTCCTAAAATAAATTCAGAAACTAGTTACCTCCTTGTCTTTTTCTGACATCTGAGGATTGTCATAGTCTAAAAGCAGTATATATCCTCTAGTTCCAAAGTTTCAAACACCAAATATCTAAAACAAGTTCTAGCAGCCTCCAGATAATATATATAATATACATTAATATATATGATATATAATATATACTTATACATGTAACATATAATATATTAATATATTTATATATACATATAAATTATAGAAAAAATAAAATAAAATATTTTTCCTCAGTGGTACCCTTTGTGTTAATCACATATCATCTAAATTTATCCACCATCCCAGGCACAGGGAAGGAATTTAAATTCAGAGTGATTCAGAGTCAAAGAATAAACACAAGCATGTGTCTTTGGCACAAGAAAGCCTAGGGACAGGATGTGGCTGCAAAAAAATATGCATTTCCCTTTCAAGTCACTGGTTTCATAAAGCTTTGGTAAGAAAAGATTAAGAGGTCATTTATCGGATGGAATTTCTCTAGCACCAGAGGACAAGTTGATGTAGTTCCCAAAGCTGGAAGACAAAAATTCCACTGAAGAGATATAGTAATATTAGGAATTACCATGTAGCTAGTTAGTTCCTTCAC
This sequence comes from Phyllostomus discolor, assembly GCF_004126475.2. Classification (NCBI taxonomy): domain Eukaryota; kingdom Metazoa; phylum Chordata; class Mammalia; order Chiroptera; family Phyllostomidae; genus Phyllostomus; species Phyllostomus discolor. The sequence goes on from NC_040911.2 coordinate 50,652,281, forward strand.
AGCAGCATTTCTCAAACCAATGTTCCCATAGCCTGCAGCTCACCACAGATATTTCCAGTTTGAGATACTATAGATTTGGGCACCAATGAACAGAGGTTTAGACAGGGCATCTGTGTGGCCAAGTCCATTGAATTCTGTTTCTCAAATGCAAAAATAGTAGCCTTCTACCTACACGTACTGTTAGCAGCTTAAGTGTGGGGTAAAATAATCAAAAGTAAATCTATAAAGGATAGCAAGCATATCTGTTCATCCCCATGTCTAAAGTTACTTAAATAATTTTAAAAGCAAAAATTAGGTGGGGGGTAGGTACTGAATAAAAGTAGTCAAAAGGTACAAACATACAGTTATAAGAAAAATAAGTACTAGAGATGAAATGTACAACATAATGATAATAGTTAATGCTACTGTATGGTATATTTGAAAGTTGTTAAGGGTTTTCATCACAAAGAAAAACACTATTTTCTTCTTCTTTTTTGTATCTATATGAAGTAATGGATGTTAACTAAACTTATTGTGGGTAATCATTTCACAATATATGTAAGTCAAATCATGCTGTACATCTTAAACTTATACAGTGATATGTCAATTACATCTCAATAAGACTAGAAAAGAGAAAAGCAAAAATTGTTTATTATAATAAAGGAATTCATTTTTATCTGTGAGCCTATATGAAAGGATTTTGAACTTAAATAGCTATCAAAGATACTAAACATTTGGGGATGCTTTAGCTTGTTAGTTGTTAAAATTAGTGTGATAAAATCAGGCTTATATGTAATCCACAATTTAAGAAAGTAAATTAATAATGCAAAGTTTTCATACTATTGCATTGCAATGTTATGACCCTTTGTTATTGCCATAGCTTATAAAACAAAATTTAGAGATTTTTTTATACTAAGTTTCAAGACAGTAAATAAAGAGGGTGATAGAATGAAAAGAACCCTAATTTTATAGTTTGAGCATTGTGTAACTGACTGCAATCTAGCACCAGTAGTAAAGATGGAGAAGAAACAGATGAGAGAGTAGGATGGAGGGATGGAAAGGAAAATTGTGTGTTGAACACATTCAGTTTGAGCTGCATATAGGAAATTCAAAAACAGAGGTCAAATACACAGTTGGCTATATGTATTTAGAATTCTAGATAAATTGTTCAAGAGACATAAACATAGGAGTCATCAGTATACAAATAGTATTAAAGTTATGGGAAAAAACACAAACTAAGACAAGGACATAAGGCAAAGATCTGGCAAGGCAGACAAGGCAGTGTACACATATAGCACAATGTGTGTCAACAAAACCTGCTTTGCTTCTGAAGCTTATTGATCATTTGGCTTCTTGAGACCACTCAGAGTGGGTGATTAAAAAGGGTGTAATGAGCCTGGCTGGTGTAGCTCAGTAGACTGAGCATGGGCTGAAAACCAAAGGGTCACTGGTTTAATTTCCAGTCTAGGGCACATGCCTGGGTTGTGGGCCAGGTCCCCAGTGGGGGCCATGGGAGAGGCAACCGCACATTGATGTTTCTCTCCCTCTCTTTCTCCCTCCCTTCCTCTCTCTCTAAAAATAATAAGTAAATAAATAAATAAATAAAATCTTTTTAAAAAGGGTTTAATGAAAAGATGTTTACCAATGTGTGATCAGAGTTAAAACAACAGCAACAAATGGCAAAGCAACAAGCATCATGCAAAAACTACCAGTCCCAGACCTGCCTTGCCTTAGCTTGGGGTGTGGGGGTCATAAGTACACTGCAACCTCTATCCTCTGGTATTTCTTGTTGACCAAACCCAATGGAAACCAATGCAGAAGGCATTGCTGAGACAGTCCTAGAAATAAGTTCCCCAATGCACAGGGCAAAGGGAGTAGAAGGGAGAGTAGATATAGTAGGGAAGGCCAAAAAAGCACAGCATATTTTTTCAATATGAATAGTTACAACTGACCCATACAGAAAGTTTCAGTCTACTCTCAGACACCAATAACCTAGCATTTACATGCCATTCAGACTTTGTCCTTCAAATAAGCAAATTTGTCAAACTGGAACAAGATAGTCTATTTCAGCTTTGCCTGTCATCATCTTTATCTCTAAAGCCATATTTGTACCATATTTTTAATATTTTATTAAATTTGTATTCTTCATTTAAAAATTATTGTAAAATGGAAATATAAAGGTTGATACTATTGATATAAACATAAGTCTTATAATTTTATACTATTGAAATGCAAATAGAAATCATTATATGTAATAATTCAAAGCCAATTTTAGGGTTCAAGTAGAAGGCAGTGTGAAAGAAAAAATAAAATTAAAGATTTTATATGAGATGTACACAAACAATACAAATAATATGCATCTATAAGTAAAGAGATAATTAGGGATTTTAGAATAATTTGGGTCTTCAACAAACAGATTTTCCCTATATCTTTTAACCTACAGATGGCCAGAAGACATATGAAAAGAAGCTCAATGCCACTAGTTGTAAGAGAAATTAAAGTTAGAACCACAATGACAAGTTGCCTCACACCTGTCAGAATGGCTATCATTAATAAGTTAAACAACAAGTGCTGGCAAGGATGTGGAAAAAAGGGATGAGAACCCTAGTGCACTGTTAGTGGGAATGCAGACTGGTGCAGCCACTGTGGAAAGCAGTAGGGAGGTTTCTCAAGATTAAAAATGAAACAGTCTTATGACCCAGTAATTCCATTTTTCTGAACAAACCCAAACACTAATTCAAAAGACTATATAAACCCCTATGTTGATTGCAATGTTATTTATAATAGCCAAGATACAGAAGCAACCTAAGTTCTCATCAATAGACAAGTAGATAAAAACTGGTGGTGCATGGAATATTACTCAGCCTTAAAGAAATGAAACTGTATCATTTGTAGCAGCGTAAATGGACCTAAAGGCTATTATGCTCAGTAAAATGTCAGTCAGAGAAAGACAAATACCTTATGATTCCACTTATATGTGGAAATTAAAGAACAAAATAAATGAACCAACAAATTTGAAGACTCATAGAGGCAGAGAGTGGACTAGTGGTTGCAAGAGAAGAGAAGGATTGGAGGACTGGGAGAAAGTGGTGAAGGAATTAAGAAGTACAAATTGGTAGTTACAAAATAGTCATAAGGATGAAAAGTACAGCATAAGGAATATAGTCAATAATATTGTAATCACTATGTATTGTGACAAGTTGGTACTGGAAATGTCATGAGGAGCACTTTCTAAAATATATTTTTGTCTAACTACTGAAACCAATACATAATAAAAAATAAGAAATGTGAAAAATGCACTCTAGGAATTGTTATTATGGAACAGTTATACTAGGACATACTGAAAACATTTAACATGGATTCTACTCTCAAGAATTTTTTTCTCAAAAAACATCTATTAAATTCAGTAAGACTCTATCCTTGATTGTGAAAAAGTGTGATAATTATTGAATTTTTAAAGTTCTTTTAAGGTGGTCCTAATTCATGTGGACCTGAATCAGCACTATCCAATAAAACTGCATGTGCCTATTGAGCACCTGAAATGGGACTAGTTGCAAATGAGGTACTAAAATTTTTTTCATTTTTATTCATTTAAGTTCAAATAGCCACCTGTGGTTGGGCCCATCACATTGGACAGTAGAAAAATCTATGCATTTTGGAAATCTATAATACATATACTAGTATGAAATAGGTACTGATAGAAGTAGGATTTGAAATAGATATACTTATTTTTAAAAATTAGATTCTTGTATTCTGTTTTCTTGGAGCTGTAGTATCATGCAGTATCTTACAGTGTAGCTTTGGAGTCAGGCAGACCTTAGTTTAAGTTCCAGTTCTACAAAAAACTTGTTTGTGAACTTCAATTGGTTATCTAACCTCTCTACAGCATACTTTCTTCATTTATGAAGCTCATTAATGGAGCTAATAAGAGTAACTACATTACATATTACATATGTTATATAATATTTCATATGTATTTCATGGTACAATATGTGCAGAGTTCAATAACAATTTATGTTTTATTACCTACATGTAAAAAATCATTTAAAATCATTTTTTAATTTAGTCACTAAAGCAGAATCCCAAAGACCTCTACCTAATAACACTTCTTGGACTTCTTTGATGAAGTGATTAAGATGAAAACATAACACTGTATTTCTTTTTTTTATTTTTATTGAATTTGTTGGGGTGACATTGGTTAATAAAATTATATAGGTTTCAAGTATACAGTTCTGAAATACATCACCAGTATATTGTATTGTTTGCTCACCATCCAGAGTCATCTCTTTCCATCACCATTTATCTCCTCTTTATCTTCTTCTACCTCCCACCACCTCCCTTTCCTCTTGTAATCACCATACTGGTGTTTGTGTCTATGCATATCTCTTATTTTTTTTATCTTAGACAAGAGTAAAAATAAAACCTCTTATTTAGTCTAGCATTTTTAAACATTATTTTGAATGGATGGTATAGGAATTGTTTGATTTTGCCAGCCATAATAATGATTAAAGAGGGTAGGATATTTTCAACAGCTATCTGATATCTGATATGGAGGAAAACACGACCGTGCACACCAGCCTCTGGCCAGTCCTGAAAACATGACTTCTGAGTCTCTCAAAGCAAGAGGTCAGTGGAGCCATAGAGGTCACCAGAGTCTACTTAAAACTATGTGGCCTCAGAGTCCTAGAATCGTTCCCAACTTTCCAGTTCTTTCTCAGTGGAACAATTCTGGAGGGAGGAAAACAAATCATACTTTAAAATTAGTCTTTCAATATTTTTGCCCTGAGAACCAAAGATACAGACACATAATTGTAAAAACTATATCTGGCTCTGTATCTTTGTCAAATATCAGACAAATATCAGTAGCTTTCAGTAGCTTTGCCAAATATCAGACATTACCAATATTTTACATTGATTATATTTTTTTTCCAGAGGAGTGTGTCATAGTCAGCCAGGTACATTACCATAATGGTGCAAAATAATCTTGACTATTATATTAAATTCTGGGAATTACTGACGGTGCTTCAGAAAGCCAAGAATTTTTCTCATATGAAGGTTTTCTAAACTCAAGCCAGATTTTTCATGGTTTATATGTCAGGCAGTTTGTTCATGGGGAAAGGATCAAATAGGTCATGACACCTTTAGGCAGGTGGACATTTATAACTTTGGTACAGCTATGGGGACAGTAAGATGTTGGCAAGGGTGGCAAATGAAAGGTACTCTCAAATTTCTTTTTTGCTAGTATCAGAATGATTGATTATCTCATAGAAGAAGTCAAGTAAGCTATAAGAACCACAGAAGTATCAAAAATCTGGTTGATTCAGAGTAAAACAGTGCTCTGCAACCTTTCTAGATATAGGGTTTAACTTTGTGGGACATGTATGTTAAGGTGGACAATGAAAGTAGCCCACATATAACAGTAAAAGTAGAATTATGGGTGATGGTGGAGGAGGGGCTGAGAAGAAGAGAGTCAATGGCTGGAGCCTCATGATTGGGAATGAAGTGAATGACCCTCTCATTCCCTGCCTATAGTACTCCCTCCCTCCCCCTATCCACATGGGGCAGGTAACACTGGAGGGAAAGTCTTGGGTTTGACTAGTGGGCTGTGTTCGGTGTTCTTAGATCCAAGTCCTGATTTACCTACTGATCACCTTTTCTTAGTAGAAAGATTATTATTTTCTATACAATAAAATCAACATGTTAATTTAAAACCAACATTAGTGTAATTCTGATTCAACTCCTATGCTTCCTTATGAAGCTTGAGACCTAAGGAGTAAATAGTCCGTTGTGGTAGAAAAATGACTAATAGCAAAGTAAGATCTATTACTAATACCACAAGTAATGGTCCAACTTGAGAAGGAAGTTTTACAGATTGGACTTAAACTTATCACATTCCAAACTGTTAAGTTTTTAAATTTACTGCTGAGAATGGTTCCAGTCATTTACCAGAAAAGTAAGAGAGACAGGGGAGGAAAAAAAAGCAGCCTTTGTTAAAATGGATTATGACTGGAGCTCAGATCTTTCACAATAGATCAGAACAACATATGGAGTATCAATTTCTCAGAACAGTGTTTTCATGGCAAAATTTGTTAAGTACTTTCAAGCTGTAGCCAAATATAGGATGACTATGCCAACTATAACTAGTTGGAATTATATGGTTAAAAGACAGGCTTCAGAAACTATTGTCATGTTTAAAAGATGAAGCTGTTCCTAGTGATAGTGATGAAGCTATCATTGTAAAAAGAAACAAAAATAAAATGAATTTGGTGGCATTATTACATTGCAAATATTTGTGCTGTTTTTTACTAGCTGAATTTTGAATACATTCATTTGTCATGACTTTGGATATAGTATAGGAAAGAGAAGTTGCAATGGTTTTAGATATTTGGAAATATTTGGATAGAGTGAATACATGTTGTGTTTGCCCAAGAGTGGACCATAGTAGACAGAATAATGTCTCCACTAAGATGTCCAGAACTTATAAGTAGTTAACTCATCTGTCAAAAGGTACTGTGCAGAAGTGACTAATTAAAGCTTTTGAGATAGAGAGATTATTCTGGATTATCTGGGTAGGCCAAAAGGAATCACAACAATCCTTACAAGAGAGGCAGAATTGTCAGAGTGAGAGAGAAGATGTGATGATGAAAGCAGGGGTCAGAAAAAGAGAGAGAGAAAGAAATTGGGGACGAGAGACAGATGAACAAAAGAATGTAGATGGTCCCTAGAAGCTGGAAAATGCACAAACAAAACCAAAACAAATAAACAAACAAACAAACAAACAAAACAGATATCTCCCTGGAACCTCCAGAAAGAACACCATTTTACTAACATTTTTATTGTAGGACTTCTGATCTCTCCAACTGTAAAATAATCAATGAGTCACTTTAAGCAAGTAAACTTGTAGTAATTTGTTATAACAATATTAATAGGAAACTAATACAAAAGTGTTTTTTAAAAAATGAAACCTTTTTTGTCTTGCATTTCTTAGTCTCAAGGGAATTTGGAAATGATACTGGAATCCAAATTATTCACTGTAGCAAATGCTGGAAGGATGGGTTTATCCATTGAAAAATAGAATCTAATAATTTGCAACTTAGCCTTAAAGCAGGTGTAAGCAACAATAGTTGGTTTTCTGGCAGCTGTGGCAGCAATTATACAGGGCTGGATTTCAGAGGGGAAAATACTGCCTTGGTCATTGCACACGTTTATACTTTAGCAGAGTAGTAACTACATTCATTGAATCTCTTCTGCAGGGAATAATAATGGTTGGGATTATCAATGGTTCAAAAAAGAATGGGATAAATCCTGATAACATCACTATGCCCATCCTGCTAGTTTTGCAATCTGATAGCCCTTTCTATATTATCATGGGTAAATCAGGTCTATATTCCTATCTCATGCTACATATTACTGGTGCCTTTTTCTTGATTTTAATTTCTATCTGAATAGCTGCCAAACATTCAGTCATAAGGATAGCATTGAACCTTATTAGAGAAACAACTTAAAAAAAAGAATTTTGTGTTAACTAGAATGAAGAGTATTCATGCATAGCATAAAATAAATGATAATTGACATAGGTAGAAACTCTATCTCTGGAAAAGGACTCATGGACATGGACAACAGTGCGGTGATTGCTGGGAGGAGAGGAGTATATGGGGACTAAATGGGTAATGGAAGAAAAAATACAATAAAGATTAAATAAAAAAAGAAAAAATTTAGAATGGATATAGAATGTTTGCAATGAATAACTCTGAAACCACATACATAGCAGAAATCTATTTTATTATTATATTACTAGTAACACAAGGTTAGGGGAAATGAAGCTCTGGTCTCACAGATGAGCTGTGCCATAAAGATATCTCTAAAATGAAAGAGGCCTAACTGGGCTTGTCACAGTTTTAACAATACCCACCTCCATGCCAACTGAGGATGAATTTACTAATACTTATTACTAAGCTAACCTAAAAATGTTTTGTGAAGCATAAGATCAATCACATTTACCTGCATGTATTAATTACTGTGAAAGTGCTCTTGGAAATTACCCATCAAATATTTAATGGCTTTGAAAGATCTTTAATGAAAGCAAGGGAATATGTATGATTGTTAATATGTTAAAGGATCACTATTTTTTTTATTTTTTGGTAGATGGGAGATGTTCCAATCAACTGAGCCACCTGGCCAGGGCTAGATCACTCATTTTTCCAGAAAATTTGTAACTAGTCAAAAGCAGAAGACAACTAGAAAGCTTTTGACTAGAAAACTAGTCAAAAGCTTTATTTCATTTAAAAGAACAAGATGGTGTGAAAAATTATACATGCAAGTGTGTATATACATGTCAGAGAGAAAATACAGAGATTAAAAAAAGTTGGTAAACTAAACCTTGCATTGTTAATATAAAAGATTATAGAGCTACTAGAATATTATCATTTATGAAGTTATTTAACACATTTCATTAATACACTTCTGTCATTTGCTCCAAAACATTCACTACTGGTGAAAATTTAGTATTTGTTGGCTACATAATTAATCTTTTCTTTCCTAACTAAAAAAACAAACAAAAAACAAACAAACAAAAAAAAAACACCTGTATTGGTCAGGAAAGATGATAGAGTACAAAGTATCAGGAATACATCTCTCTATTCAGACAATTGTACTGGAGGAAACTGTCTGAAGCAACTATTTTAGAATTCTGGAGTTTATTCAAGGGTTAAAGATTCCAGGGGAAAGACCGGCTGGTAAATTGAGGTTAATTTCATACTTTATCATAATAGCAGCTATCCAAGTCTCATTCCCCAGCACCATGGCAGGCAGCTATGCATGAATTCCTGATGAGCAAGGATAAGCAATAAGGACATTTTCTTCCAAATATTGGGGTTTGTGATCTTAATGCTGATTACTACCTTTGAATGGAAAGGTGCAGTCAGAGACTGACCACCAATGTTTCAAACTCTCCCAGCTGAAATTGCTTCCAGAGGATTTAAAGGTAAATCACTTTCTTCCCCTCCTCACCTTCCCCTTTTTTTGAGAGTCTGACTTTTGAGAATTAGGACACCAAAAGCAACTGCATATATGGGAATATTGATAAAGCCATACACATGCCCATGGAAAGATAATAAGTTCAGGAGTAACCTGACAAGACTATAAGCTTTTATATCAGACTTATACCCAGTAGACAGATGCCCTTCAATAGTTGAAAACAAACAAACAAACAAACAAACAAACAAATAGTACACCCTGGGAAAGAGGAGAATTTGATTCCCAGAGTCACCATATTACCAGATCCAAATGTTCAGTTCTCAACAATGAAAAATCACAAAGCATACACATAAATAGGGAAGTAGTCGCATTGAAAATAACACAGTGAATTAAGAGAGGCATACCTGAGGAAGTCCAAGCATCAGACATACTAGCCAAATACTTTATAAACATCTATGTTAAAGATGCTGGAAGAGCTAAAGGAAGGCATGGATAAAGACACCAAATTTTGTGTGAACAAAATGTAAATATCAATAAAGAGAGAGAAAACTTTAAAAAAAGAAATTCTGAAGCCAAAAAGTATAAATAAGTAAAATAAAAAATTCACTAGATTGCTTCAAAAGCAGGTTTTAAAAGGCAAAAGGAAGAGTCAGCAAACTTGAAAACGGGCAATTGAAATTGCCAACTCAGAGAAACAAAAAGAATAAAGAAAAGTAAACAGAGCCTAAGAATTCTATGGGATAACATATGCACAACCATTGTGGACACCCCAGAAAGAGAAAAGAGAGAGATAGAAGGGTTGAAAAAGGACATTTGAAGAAATAATGGCTGAAAACTTCACAAATATGGTGAAAGATATGAATTTACAAATCCTAAAAGCTCAACAAATTTGAAGTAAAATAAACTCAGAGAACCACACTGAAACATATCATAATCAAACAAAAGACAAAGAAAATTTTGAAAGAAGAGAGACATGACTCATAAGATACAAGTGATCTTCAATAAAATTATCAGCAGATTTCAAACTTGAAAGCCAGAAAACAATGAGCTGATATATCCAAAATTCTGAAAGAAAAACTGTCTGTGATAATTTTGTATGTGATAAAAATAACTGTCCTTCAAAACAAAAGGAGAAATTAAGACATTCACAGGAAAAAAAGGAAATGGGAGAATTTATTACAATTAGACCAACTGTGCAAGAAATATAGGAGTTTTTCAGGTTGAATTTAAAGGAACTTAGATATTAATTCAAAGTCATATGAAGAAATAAAGATCTCTGGTAAAGGTAACTATATAGGCAGTTATAAAATCTAGTCTTGTTGTCTCAAACAGACTCATTTTAGATCCAAAGACACAAATAGATGATAAGTTAAAGCATGGAAAAAGATATTCTGTGTAAATAGTAATTAAAAGAGAGTTGGGGTGGTTATACTAATATCATACAAAGTAGACTTAAATTTTAAAAAGTTACAAGAGACATAGAAAGTTGTTATATATTAATAAGTTAAATAAAGCAGAAGATGTACACATAAAATGTATATATTTTTTAAATTTTATTTTGAAGCATTTGAAAATTGCCTACGTTTGGGCTAAATGAGTCACAAACTCTTGAATTTCTCAAAAAAATATATTTTCATTTTTTAAATTTTATTTTTATATTTATTTTTTATTTTTTACACACAAAAAATGCATAGCAGATCACCTATTTATGCATTTACTAACAATGTAGTCTAATACATTATATACTCTAAAAGGTATTAAATAGTATTTGTAATTAGTATAGTTATAATTATAGAATTTATAGTATATATGTATATATGGTAAATGCTCATGTAAGTAAATATAATTAACCTTAAAATTTACCTTCTTTTTTAACTTACACGCTACTTGAGACCTTTATTTATTCCACAAATTACATATTTTTATATTTTGAACAGCCAGGGTTTATTTAGTTTTTCTATGTATCTAGTTTTTTTCCTACTATTCCTTTTTGAATTCTTTACAGATTTGTAGTACATTCTCTAAACTTTTATTTGCTTTGAAATGACTTTATTGACATTATAGAAAAGTAGTTTTACTAAGAAACAATTCAAAATTTACAGTCTTTCCTTTTAGAAGTTTGAAGTTGTGATTTCTCATTTATTTTCATTTTCTTTTTTCTTTATTTTAGAATGCCAACTAGACCAACCAGAGAGATTAATGATGGACCACTAATTAATCTCTCTGGTTGGTTAAATATCTTTGTCTTTGGAGTTCTATAATTTCACTATAATGCAACTCAGAGTGAATTTTTATATATCCTGTTTGGAATTTATTGGTCTTCTTGAATTCAAATATTTTTTATGGACATCAATTCTGGTAAATTTTGAGTCCTTAAAGTTTTATTTTTTATTTTTTCATTTATTTATTGTTATTATTCTGTTACAGTTGTCCCAATGATTCCCGCCTCTGTCCTCCTCCAACCAGCTGATCCCTTACTCCCACTGTCAATTCCAACACCATTGTCCATGTCCATTATCATTCATAAATGTTTTTTGACTAGTCTCTTCCCCTTCTTTTCACTATTATCTCCCACACCCCTCCCCACTGGTGACTCTCAGTCCATTCCATGTTTCCATGTCTCTGGTTCTATTTTGTTCATTAGTTTATGTTGTCCATTAGGTTCTTCTTATAAGGTAGATAGATCATATGGTATCTGTTTTTCACCCCCTGGCTTATTTCACTTAGCGAAATATTCTCTAGTTCCACCATGCTCTTGCAAAAGGTAGGAGCTCCTTCTTTCTTTCTGCTTCATAGTTTTTCACTGTATAGATGTACCAATTTTCTAATTCACTCATTTACCAATGGCATTTATTAAATGCTGCTGATGGCATTTATTAAATGCCACTCTTGACATTTAGGCTGCTCACAGCACTTGGCTAATGTAAATAATGCAGCTACGAATATAGGGGTGCATGATTTCTTTTGAATTAGTGTTTGGGATTCTTACAGTATATACCCAACAGTGGAATTACTGGGTCAAAAGGCAGTTTTGTTTTTGATTTTTTGAGGAAATTTCATAGTTTTCCACAATGACTGCACCAGTCTGCATTCCACCAACAGTGCATTTTGGTTCCCTTTTCTATGCATCCTCACCAGCAATTGTTGATTTATTGATGATAGGCATTTTGACAGGTATGAGGTGATATATCATTGTGGTTTTAATTGGCATCTCTCTGATAATTAATGACATTGAGCATCTTTTGATATGTCTATGGGCCCTCTGTATGTCCTTCTTGGAGAAGTGTCTGTTCAGGTCCTTTGTCCATTTTTTAATTGGATTGTTTGTCTTCCTAGTGTGGAGTCTTATGAGTTCTTTATATATCTTGGAGATCAAACTTTGTCTGATGTATCACTGGCAAATATATTCTTCCATATGGTCAGTTCCTATTTCATTTTGATGATGAGTCCTTTAGACATGCAGCATTCCTAGCCATCAGAGAAATGCAAATTAAAACCACAATGAGACAACACTTCACACAGGACAGAATGGCCATAATAAACAAATCAACAAACTACAAGTGCTGGCGAGCTTCTGGAGAAAAGGGAACCCTAGTGCACTGTTGGTCTGAATGCAGACTGGTGCAGCCACTGTGGAAAACAGTACAGAATTTCCTCAGAAAACTAAAAATGGAACTGCCTTTTGACCCAGCAACACCACTGCTGAAATTATACCCTAAGAATCCTGAAACATCAAATGAAAAGAACTTATGCATCGCAATGTTCATAGCAGCACAATTTACAATAGCCAAGTGTCAAAAGCAATCTGAGTGCCCAACAGTGAGTGAGTAGATCAAAAATGGTGGTACATTTACACAATGGAATACTACATAGCAGAAATGAAGAAGGAGCTCCTACCATTCCTTACAGCATGGGTGGATCTGGAGAGCATTACACTAAGTGAAATAAGCCAAGTGGTAAAAGATAAATACCATATGATCTTACCTATAAGTGGAACCTAATAAATAAAACAAACAAGCAAACAAACAAAATTTAACCAGAAACATTGAAATAAAGAACAAACTGACAGTAACCAGAGTGGGGCGGGAGAGAGGGTTAATGGGAAAATGGGGGAAGGTCCATGAAGGTACATGTATAAAGGACACATGAACAAAGCCAAAGGGGGTAGGTTTGAAGGTGGAAGCCATGGTGGGGTGAAAATGGAAACAACTGTACTTGAACAACAATAATAAAAGTAAAAAAAAATTAAATAAAATAATAAAAAAGAAGCTTTTCAATTTGATATAGTCCCATTTGTTTACTTTTCCTTTATTTTCCTTGCCCTAGGAGATATATCAACAAAAATATTGCTATGCCAGATATCTGAAATTTTACTGCCTATGTTATCTGCTAGGAGTTTTATAATTATCATGACATATTTAAGTCTTCTACCAATTTTGAGTTTATGCTGGTGTATGGTGTAATTTATTGGTCTAGTTTAAGTTTTTTCATCTCCAGTCCAGTTATCCCAAAACCATTTATTGAAGAGGCTATCTTTACTTCATTGTATGCTTGTACCCCCTTTGTCAAATATTAATTGACCATAAAGACATGGGTTTCTTTCTGGGCTCTCTATTTTGTTCCATTTATCTATGTATCTGTTCTTATTTCAGTACCCAGCTATTTTGATTACAGTAAACTTGTAGTATAGTTTTATATCAGTCATTGTGAACACTCCAACTTTATTCTTCTTTCTCAAGATTGCTGAGGCTATTCAGGGGGTTTGGGGGGGGGGTGGTTTTGGTTCCATATAAATTTGGAGGTATTGTTCAGTATCAATAAAATATGCCATTGGTATTTTAAAAGGGATTGTAAAAACTATATAGATTGTTTGGGGTAGTATAGGCCCTTTAATGATGTTAATTCTTCCAATCCATCCATTTGTGTCTTCCTCAATTTCTTTTCTCAGTGTTCTAATGTTTCTGACTATAGGTCTTTTACTTCCTTGGTCAAATTTAATCCTAGGTAATTTATTTTTCTTGTTGTGATAGTAGATGGGATTGTTTTCCTCCTAGTTTCTCTTTCGGATAGTTCATTGTTGCTATACAGAAATGCCTTCAATTTCTGAATGTTGACTTTGTCTCCTGCTACTTTGCCAAATTCACTTACTAGGTCAAGTGGTTTTTTGGTGGAAACTACAGGTTGTTCTATATATACTATTATGTTATCTGCAAATAATGACAGTTGTACTTCCTCCTTTCCAATTTGGATGACTTTTATTTCTTGTGTGATTGCTGTAGCTAGAACTTCCAGTACTATGTTGATAAGAATGGTAAAAGCAGACACTCTTGTCTTGTTTCTGATCTTAAGGAAAAAGTTTTTAGTTTTTGCTCATTGAGTATGATGATGGCAGTCGGTTTCTGGTATACAGCCTTCATTATGTTGAGGTACACTCCTCTATTCCCACTTTGCTGAGTGTTTTTATCATAAATCAGTGCTGGACTTTATTAAATGCTTTTTCAGAATCTATTGATTATGATCATGCAGTTTTTGTCATTCATTTTGTTTATGTAGTGTATTATGTTTGTTGATTTGTGAATATTGTAGCATACTGGCATCCCTAGGATGATTCCCACTTGATCATGGTGTATGATCTTTTTAATGTATTGTGGGATCTGGATTGTCAATATTATATTGAGGATTTTAGCATTTATGTTTATCAAATATATTGGCCCGTAGTTATCTTTATTTGTTGTGTCTTTACCTGGTTTTGGAATTAGGGTAATACTGGTGTTATTAAAAGAGTTTGGGAGTCTTCCCTCTTCTTGAATTTCTTGGGATAGTTTGAGAAGGATAAGAGTTAGTTCTTCTATGAAGTTTTGTGAGCTTTCTTGTTGTAATTGTGTTTTGGTTGTTCTTGGCTCATTCATTGGTCAGTCCAGCCCTCCAGCTGGCTGATTAAAGGTCACAGCTTCCACCACATCTTGTATGCTGTTGTATGAGATCTGCCAAAAAAAAAAAACAAAACAAGCAAATGAAACCTGAACCAACAAAATTACCTCCCAACCACTACCACAATATCAACAAAAAATGGGCAAACATCAATAATTTATAGAGGTAGAAAAAGAATAAGAATATTATACAAAAAGAAAGTACAGTATGAGGTTACTAATAGAAAAAGAAATTATTTTGAAAAGGTATGGGGAGGAGAAATAATGAGTAGAGAATAGAAACAAGGTGAAGAAAAGGAGAAAATAAAATATACCATATAAATAAAATAGGGGAGGAATAGGGAAAACTGGAGTATGACAAGAGAAGAGTACAATATGAGGTTTTGGAGGGAGAAATGGTGAAAAAATAGGAACAACAACAAAAAAACGCCACAGCGATATTCACAACAAAGAAGCAAAGGTAATAAAGGTGAAAAGGGAATAATAATAACAGAAGAAATAAAGAAGAGAAAGAAAAAAAATTGTGCTATATCTAAAGGAAAGAAAGTTGATTTTGAGAGGACAGAGTGGGGAGAATAATATTGTAAGGGTTAGAAAACAGGCTGACAAAAGGAGAAAATAAAATTTGAAATAAATATAAGACAAAGCAGGACGAAGACAAAATTGAGTAGGACAGGGAAACAGTAAAATATTGTTCGAAACCACCCTGACTGGTTTCAGAAGCTGTAACCCCTCCCCCTTCCCCCCCAACCCCCCACCCCCGGCCCCGTGGCTAAGGCTGAGTAAAGAGACCTTGGGACCATTAGTCACTAAGGAGACAATGCTTATCTTCCTGGCAGAGGTGCTGCTGGCTTGGCCCCAGTGGATGACTGCTTAGCCAATGACAGGTAAGATTTCTCCAGGGAGAGACAATCTAAGACAGGCAAGGTTGTGAAGTGGCCCTTAGGAAAGGACTTGAGGGGCTATAGAAAAAGGAGGTGATAGACCCTCACCCTTCAGCTGTGACATAGCCATAGCCTGAGTCCTCATTCTGTCTGTGAGAAGTCTACTAATTTCTTGGCTGCCTTACTTCCCCTGCCTGACTTAAGCCTAAAACAATGCTGGAGGGTGGTGCAGCCCTGAACAGGAACAGGTGGTTCCCCAGGGCCATCAGGCCTAAGAAAGAATGCAAAAAATCCTGTGAAACCTGCTTTGCTAAGAATGTCTTCATATTTCTGATAATGGTCCAAGCATGAAATGAGTTTGTTTCCTAAAGTTTTATTGCTGCTTAGCTAACTGACCCTGACTCAGAATAAACCCTCCTAAGTTCTTTGAATGTTATCCATTGTTTGATCATTACTGCCTGACAATGATGAATGAGGACCTTCCTTGATGCAATGCTCCCAGAAAGCAATAAAATCCTGTCCAAAGGTCAGGGTACTCTCTCACTCAGAGAGTGACCATATTGTCCCTTTTCTCCACCAGACTTTTGTAGTCTGTGTGAATGTGTTAGTCACGTCCGCAACACTGCAGACACCAATGGCCAGAGTCTTCATCATCTGGCACCCAGAACAGGGACTCAGAGCTACAAGCCATCATTGTGGACAACACACCAAGTTGGTGGGAGTGGAACTATCAACCATGTAAGGGCAGAGGACATGAAGTGCTTTTCAGTAAGGTTGTAGGGTATGTTGTATTTCAGAGAAAAAGGGATTTATTCCAAGGTTGCCCTCTCATGTGGCCATTTTGCATCTGTACCCTCTTTAGTAAGCAGGAGCCTTGCTCTCTCCCAGCATTGGTCACACCTCGCAGGCACGGGTTGAGCAGTTAAAAGCCACTAGGGTGCTCAGCACTAGAAAATACCTGTGAAAGGATAAACTAGAATGTGGACCAGGACAAAACACTAGGTTTCTTGCCAGCTGCAAGCAGAAGTTCATGCAATGAGAGACACACTGTAAAACACTCACAAGCCCATCCCCACAGCACAACCCCCGACTAGGTTTAGGCTTGTGAGAAAGACCAAAAACTTTCCCCTTGATCAGTTTTAAAAGCAGCAACTAGTTACAGGGTTATTTATGAATGTCTCAGCTTCTTGCTGAGCACCAAAGAAGAGGCATTCCTCCTTCTAACTCGAGGTCTTACATTTGCATCAGGATAAACCAGGAGGAACAACCGGAGAGCAAGACAAACTGCACAACCCAGATTCCAGCTCGAGGAAAGAAAGCCTGAAATCCTCTGACTGTAAAAACCCATGGGGGTTACAGCAGTGGGAGAAACTCCAAGTCTCACAGGAGAGTTCGTTGCAGAGACCCACAACATCCTAGAACTTACACAAAACCACCCATCTGGGAATCAGCACCAGAAGGGCCCAATTTGCTTCTGGGTAGTAGAGGAAGTGACTGAAAGCCAGCAGAGAGCTGAGCAAGCAACACTGTTCCCCCTCAAACTCCTCCCCCACATACATGGCCACAACACAGTGACCTGAGTTGCCCTGCCCTGGTGAATACCTAAGTCTCCACCCCTAACTATGTCACAGGCATGCCAAGACAAAAAAAAAAAAAAAGAAAAGAAAGAAAGAAAGAAAGAAAGAAAGAAAGAAAGAAAGAAAGAAAGAAGAGAAAGAAAGAGAGAAAGAAAGAAAGAAAGAAAGAAAGAAAGAAAGAAAGAAAGAAAGAAAGAAAGAAAGAAAGAAAGAAAGAAAGAAAGAAAGAAAGGAGAAATGGCCCAAATGAAAGAATAGATCCAAGCTCCAGGAAAAATGCAACTAAGCAATGAAGAGATAGCCAACCTATCAGATACAGAGTTCAAAACACTGGCAAATCAGGATGCTCACAGAAATGGTTGATATGGTCACAAAAGAGAGGAAAAAGTAAAGGCTATGAAAAGTGAAATAAAGGAAAATATACAGGGAACCAACAGTGACAGGAAGAAAATGGGGACTCAAATCAATGGTTTGTACCAGAAGGAAGAAATAAACATTCAACCAGAACAGAATGAAGAAACAATAATTTAAAACAATGAGGAAAGGCTTAGGAATTTCTGGGACAACTTTAAATGTTCCAACATCTAAATCATAGGGGTACCAGAAGGAGAAGAGGAAGAGGAAGAAATTAAAAACTTATTTGAACAAATAAGGAAGGAAAATTTCTCCAATCTGGCAAAGGAAATAGACTTCCAAGATATCCAGGAAGCTCTGAAAGTCCCAAAGAAGTTAGACCCAAGGAGGAACACACCAAGGAACATCATAATTACATTACCCAAGGTGAAAGATAAGGAGAGAATCTTAAAAGCAGCAAGAGAAAAGGAGACAGTTACCTACAAAGGAGTGCACATAAGACTTATCAGACTATCAGATGATTTCTTAAAAGAAACTATACAGGCAAGAAGGGGCTGGAAAAAAGTATTCAAAGTCATGAAAGGTAAGGACCTACATCCAGGATTACTCTTTCCAGCAAAGCTATCATTTAGAATGGAAGGGTAGATAAAGTGCTGCCCAGAGAAGGTCAAGTTAAAGGAATTCATCATCACCAAGCCCTTATTATATAAAATGTTAAAAGGACTTACCTTAAGAAAAAGATCAACAATGTGTAAAGTAAAATGATAACAAATTTACAACAATCATCAACAAAACCTAAAATGAAACTAAAAAAAAAAAAGCAAACAACTAGAAATGGAACAGAATCACAGATATGGAGATTGCATGTAGGGTTATCGGCAGAGAATGGGGTGGAATGGGGCACATGTACAGGAAATAAGTAGCATAAATGGCAGGTATAAAGTAGACAGAGGGAGGTTAAGAATAGTACAGGGAATGTAGAAGCCAAAGAAATTTTATGTACAACCCATGGACATGAACTAAAAGGGAGAATGTGGGTAGAAGGGGGTGTGCAGGGCTAGTGGAATAAAAGTGGGAAATGGGACAACTAATAGCATAATCAATAAAATATATTTTAAATAAATAAATAAATCTTTAAAAATTTTAGATTGGGCTTAAAACAAAAAAATAATAACAATGATAATAAGTATATATAAAGAAAGAAAAATAAAATGAAATAAAAATAGTAAAATAATAGGAACAGAATTGAAGAGAAATAATGTTAAATAGCTATGCAGGAGAAAAATAGTGCAAATAATGAGAAAAAACAAGGTGGAATTCATCTCAGCAGAGTGTTTATTGGCCTACTGCCTTCTCCTTCTGGATCTGTCCCTGATGTCAGCAGGTGTCCCACTCTAGCTTTAGGCAGCCTGCTCAAGACTACAAGGGACCCACTGTTTGTGACTGTCTCCTTCAGGCTTGGCTGGTCCCCCATGTTCTGCTGTGTTGGCTTTTATCAGCACAAGGCCCAGTGTTGGTTAATCTAATGTCTGACAGAACCACATGTACCACCTCCATCTGCCTCCGTAGGAGCCTCTGGTGCATTCAGAAAGGTGGGATCATTGGATCATCCTTCAGGCCACAATGTTCAGCCTTCAGGAAAGATGGTGTGTCCCCCACCCTTGAGTCACATGTCTTGCTTTGTCCTAGATTATTTTCACTAATGTATAGTTTCTGATGAATTAGCTGTCTGTTTCATGTGAGGGACCAATCTGTGTAAAAGGGCCAGCTCTTTCATTCTTGGTGCTGATGGCAGCTCTGTGTGAGTGCCAATGCTGGGCAGGGCACTGAATACCTCTTGTTCCTCCAATTTCTAATCTCTGCTCTACTGTTCAGTGGAATAGGGCCCAAGTAGTAGCCAGCATAGTGTCTCATAAAAGTTCATAAAGCGGTCCTTTGGAAATTCTCTTTCTTCTCCTGAGGATATGTGCCTGGAAGGGGGCTCTTGAGCCTGACCTTGCAGAGTTTGCAGTCCTGCAGGTGGGAGATTGGCATGCCTTCCCCTTCCCAGAAGTATGTATTCCAAGGTGTGGGTGGGCCACCTGGCTGCAAAGAATCTCAGGTGCTCAGCTCTAGCTGAACCAGTCCCTGGCCCACAGCTCTCACAGGAGGCTCAGACCCAAACCCTTGGCTTTGCACTCAGACCCCTGCACACCAGCCAGGGTGGGTGGGGCTTTGCAATCCCTTCGCCATGCAGCCTCTACTTTTCCTAGCCAGCTGGGTTCAGTGGGCATGAACTATGTTTAGAATCTGGCCACTTTGTTGGCAGGGCAGCCATGCCTCCGCTTCTCTCTTTAAAAAAGTGCTATGTGGCATCAACATTGCAGCTCCCAAACACTGCCTGGTTCTCTGTGCACTCCACTTCCCCAAAAAGCAAAAAGTCTTTCTCGGCCAGGGCTGACCAGCCTACCAGTACCTCTGACAGTCTTAGGAGCCAGAATTTCTCTCCTGGACCCTACCAGTTGGCACTGCAGCCATGGACATTCTGCTCACTGGGTGTGTGCAGCCTGAGTCTCCCAAACTCTGCATATCCTTCCAAGTATCTCCAATTAAGGTTGGGGGTTCCCTGTACAGAACCAGGCTCACCCACCAGCTCAAGGAAGGCCAGGAGCCACCAAACTGCACTCTCTCCCCTCTGTTCTCTCTTTTAATCCAGACACTTCATACAGGGTATTTCTCCTTCAAATTGTAAAATCTCTTACCAGACAGTGCAAAGCCTCCTCTTTACTTTTTGATTTCAAAAATTCATACCAGCTAAGATTCCACTGATTGTCCAGGTCACTGGTCAGAAGATCACTTGAAAATCCATGCTAAGGGCATGAGCAAGTGGGCTCAACTTCCATCTAATCAGCTGCCATCTTTCCCCCACTCTTTAATTTTTATTTCCACCTTTTTGAGTTATAATATGTGTATAAAAATTCACCCATTTTAAGTGTGTAATTTACTGAATTTTAACAATTGTATACAGTCCTACATTTACTTCCTAAATCAAGACATAAAACAATTAAATCAGTCTAAAAAGTATCCTTATGTCCTTTTGGCATTGTGCTCTTCCCAAATCTAAGCCTCTTAAAATAATTGATACTTTCTCTGACATTTTAATTTTGCTTTATTTAAATTTTATACAAATATAATTATATGATATGTAGTATTTTTTTGCTTAGCATGGTATTTTTAAGATTTATTCATGTTGTTTATATGAACATTTTGTTCCTTTTTATTGCTATACTATTTTATTTCATAATATGAAAGTACCAGAATTTTTTAATCCAGTAACTAATTCATGAATATTTGGGTTGTTTCCATTATTAGTGGTTTTTATAAATAATGTTATCACAAACATGTTATAAGCATAAGCATAAGCATTTTGATAAATGTATGTTTTTATTACCTCAGGTAAATACCTAAACGTGAGATGTCCGGGTCAAATGGTAAGTTTATTTTTCCTTTAAAAAATACTGCCATAAAGTTTTCTAAGTGGTTTTAATATTTGAAATGCTTACCAGTGATATACAAGGGTTCTAGTTTCTCTACATCCTTGTTACCGTTTAGGATTGTCAACCTTTCTAGTCAGGTCATTGCAGTTTTTTGCATTTTCTTAATAATAAGAAATTTTTAGCATCTTTTCATGTTTTGTCAGTGATTTTTATCTTTTTTTGTGAAGTGTCTATTCAAACATTAACTGCTTTTTTATTGAGTTTTTTATTATTTTTGAGTTACAAGATATATGCATACATAATATATATGTATAATGTATGCTGGATACCACATTTTTGTCATCTATATCTTGTAAATATATTGTCTCTGGATTATGGCTTACATTTTTGCAAATATTTCTTTGAACAGTTTTTAATTTGTTTTGAAATAAATTTATACTTTGAATTTGTACTTTCTACTTTGAAAGTAGAAATTTCAACTTTTATCAACTTTTTCTTTAATATTTCATGGGGTTGTCTTTGTTTCCTTTAAGAAGTCTTTGACTACCTAGTAATACAAAATAGTCTTCTATTTATTCCAGAAATATAATGGATTTTAGCACTTCCATTTAAGTCAAATATCCATTTAAGTTCAGTTTTTATACATGATAAGAGGCAAAGATTGATATTTATATCTTTCCATACAGATATGCAGTTGTACAAGCAACATTTATTAAAAAGAATGATTTTCCCATTTAATTTCTTACCTGTCTTTGTAAAAATCAAATATGGGTCTATTTTTTAGTCTCTAATTTTTTCCATTTATCTAGATATCTATTTTTATTCCAAAATGATCGTGTTTTGATTTTTCTGGCTCTGTGGTAAATTTTATAATCAGGTAATATGTGTCCTCTAACCTTGCAAATTTTTTCAAGATTCTTTGGATGTTCTACATCCTTTCCCTTTCCAAATGATTTCAAAATCAGCTTACCAATTTCTCCAAAAACTGTTTAAGATTTTACTGACACTGTATTGACTACATGAACCAGCTTGAGAGAAGTGCATCTTAACAATATTGAATCTTTCAATCTATTAATTTAGGTATTTCTAAAATTTCTTTGCATTGTTTTGCAATTTTCATTAATATCAGATTTGCACATATTTTACTAAACTTATTTCTAATTTTTTTTCCTTCATCTGAGGACTTTGATTCTATTGCTTTTTAGAGAGAGAGGAATGGAGAGAGAGAGATTGATGTGAGAGAAAAACATGAGTTGGTTGCCTGCTGTTTGTACCTGGGATTGGGGATTGTACACACCCAAACTCAGGATCAAACCCACAACATGGCTATGTGCCCTGACCAGAAATCAAACCCACACCTTTGTTTATGAGACAATGTGCCAACCAACTTAACTACACTGGCCAGGTCCTAAGTATTTTATTTTTTAATGCTATTATAAATGAAATTGGTTTTTATATCTTCATATTTATTAAATGTAATTCATTTTTAAATGTAAATCCCCTAGGATTTTCTATGTATGAAATTATGTCATCAGCAAGATGGTTTTTCTTATTCTTTTATATGGTTTTTATTCCTTTCATATTTTTTATTTGCCAAATTTAACTGGGTGTACAATATAAATGAAATTGTGAGAAAGGACATCTTTGACTTGTTCCTCTCTTTACTAGTGGAATATGATTTTAAGTAGAGATTTCTCATGCAAATCTTTTATCAGGTTTCAGAAGTTCTTTCATATTGGATTTGCCAAAAAGTTTGTTTGGCTTTTCCATACAATGGCTCTAGTAGCACTTAGTTATATTTAACTTCACTCAAAACAATTTTGTTAGGTTGTATTGTGGCAGCTATCATAACAGTGTGCATTTTAAAAAATATCAAAATTGGTGAAATTTTGTGTAGCCATTTTAATATTGAAGATGGAAGAAAATAAGCAACATTTTTGGCATATCATTCTTTATTATTTTAATAAAGGTAAAAATGCAGCTGAAATGCAAAAAAAAGATCTGTGCATTATATGCAGAAGGTGCTGTGGCTGATAGATCAAATGTGTCAAAAGTGGTTTATGAAGTTTCTTGCTGGGGATTTCTTGCTGGACTATGCTCCATGGTTGGGTAGAACAATTGAAGTTGATAGCGATCAATTGAGACATTAATTGAGGACAATCAATGTTATACCACACTGGAAATAGCTGACATACTCAAAATATCCAAATCAATAAAGTTATTATGAAAAGTGTGTCTTTTATTTTATGGGGAAAAAACATATGGACTTTTTGGCCTACACAACAATCCATTTTCAAAGATTTCTCTCTCTCTTTTTTTAATCATAAATGGGTGTTGAATTTTACCAAATAAATTTCTTCCCCATTTATTCATAAGTGATTATATGGTTTTCTTCCTTCATTCTATTTATATGGTACATTATAATGACTGTTTACCTGATATTAATCCAGCCTTGAAGTTTTGTGATATGTCCCACCAAAGGATGAGATATTATTTTTATATACTACTGCATTTAATTTCTTAAATTTTCTTAATGAGGAATATTGGTCTACACTTATGATTTTTTAAGTATATTTTATTGATTATGTTATTACAGTTGTTCCATTTTTTCCCATTTGCCCCCCTCCACCTGGTAGTCCCTTTCCCTCCAGCAGTTTCCCACATCAGTTTATGTCCATGGGTCTTGAATATAAATTCTGTGGCTTCTCCATTTCTTATACTATTCTTAACATCTCCCTGTCTATTTTGTACCTACCAATTATGCTTCTTAATGCCTGTACTTTTTCTCTCATTCTGCCCCTTCCACCACAATTCTGATAACCTTCCATGGGATCTCCATTTCAGTGATTCTGTTCCTGCTCTAGTTTGCTTAGTTTTGGAAGGGCAGGGTGGGGGCAGGTTAGGTTCAGATATTGACTGTTGCGAGTTTGTTGTTTTTTTTATTGTTCATTGTTTTGATCTTCTTTTTCTTAAATAAGTCCCTTTAACATTTCATATAATAAGGGCTTGGTGATGATGAACTCCTTCAACTTTACCTTGTCTAGGAAGCACTGCATCTGCCCTTCAATTCTGAATGATAGCTTTGCTGGGTAGAATAATCTAGGTTGTAGGTCCTTGCTTCTCATGACTAGAATAGTTCTTGCCAGTCGCTTCTGCCTGAAAAGTTTTTGAGAAATCAGTTGATAGTCTTACGGGAAATTTTTTGTGGGGACTTTCTTGTGATGTATTTTTTGAGTTTTGGATTGGAAGACTATATATTCTTAACTTGCATGCCCCCCAGATATGGTCCCAAAAAGTACATTGGAATTGTTCACTCTTCTCTTTTCTTTTAAAGAGTTTTGTGATATTTATAATATTTACTCTTAAATGTTTGTTAGAGTTCACCTGGAATTTTCTTTGTGGAAAGCCTTTCTATTGAACTAAAATATGTATGAAATAAAATTTACCATCTTAACCATTTTAAGTGTACAGTTCAGTAGCAGTAAGTACATTCATATTGCTGTGCAACCATGACCACTATCCATCTCTAGAACTTTCTTCACCTTGCAAAACTGAAACTCAGTATCCACTAAACAATAAATCTCAATATTCCTTCTGCCAGCTCCTAGCAACCACTTTGAGTAACCTACTCAAAGTAACTCATATAAGTGGAACCACACAGTATTTGCCTTCTTGGTTGGTTTATTTTACTTATTTAACTTAATATAATATCTTCAGTGTTTATTAATATTGTAGCATGTCAGAATGCCCTCTATTATTAGAACTGGACAATGAATTATGATTTAATTATAAGTATAGGCCACATTTTTTTCTCCATTTATGCATCAATGGAGACTTGGGTTGCTTCCACATTTTTAGCTGTAGTAAATATTGCTGCTATGAACAAGACTACACAGATATCTCTGAGACCCTGATTTCAATTCCTTGGGATATATACCCAGAAGTGCAATTTAAACTTTTCACTTCAGGGGTGTCGTTTGGGCCACACTGGAAGAAGACAAGTTGTCTGGGGTCACACATTAAAAACATTGTGACACATAATCAGAAAAAAATCATAATGTTTTAAGTAATTTTATGATTTTGTGTTGGGCCACATTCATAGCCATCTTGAACCACATGCAGCCCTTGGGCCATAGGTTGGACAACCCTGGTTATGTGCTTGGATCTATAGTACATCCCTTGTAGAGAGTGTATAGTTGGGTCAATATTTTAATCTGTTCAGACAATCTCTGTCTTTTGAGTGGATAGTTCCATTTATTTACATCTAAAGTAATTATTGATAAGAAACTTCTGACATTTCACTATTATTTTGTGTATTTCTTATACCTTTTGTGTCCTCCCTTTTCTGCATTATTTTTTCTTTTGTGTTAGTTTTATTTTTTTGCAGTGAAACATTTTATTTCATTTTTCACTTCCTTTTGTGTATATTCTATAGATGTTCTATCTGTGGTTACAATGCAGATTATATTTAATATCCTAAAGTTATAATAATCTACTTTTATCCTAAAGTTATAATAATTTACTTAAAGTTTTTAACAATTTAACTTCAATAGCATACAAAAATTCTGCTCTTTTATAGCTCCATCCCCACCTTTTTCATTTGTTTATGTCATAAAATTAGATCACATGTTATATGTCAAAAAATATAAACTAATAATTTTAGGTTCATTTATTTATTTTTAATGTATTTTATTGATTATACTATTTCAGTTGTCCCATTTTTCTCCTGTTTATAAGCTTCCACCCTGTACCACCCTTCCCACTAGCATTCCCCCCACCCACCTCAGTTCATGTCCATGGGTTATACATAAAAGTTTTTTGGCCTCTCCATTTCCTATACTATTCTTAACCTCTCCCTGTCTATTTTTTACTACCATTTGTGCTTCTTATTACCTTTCTTTCTCACGGGTATATCCCCTAAGAACACTCCTCAGAGAGTTTTTATGGACCTCTATGTTTCTGATTCTATGTACAGAAAACCCAGTCTAATAGAGTTGGTAACAGGAATGGACCTAGAAAGAAGGCTGTATAATGAAATATGGGAATGGATCACTCACTGGCAGGCTGGCACTTAACACACTACCTCTAGTGGTTGGTATAATTTGCATAGCCCCTGACATACCCTAGAGATATAATTGTTCATTTTTTCACCAGTGACTTATAAGGTTTTATATCTGGCTGATAAGAAACATGAATTCCTAGGTAGGATTGAGTTTCAGGGACTATTGCTTCTGCATCTTTGGGTGTTTCATTCCCTAATGTGTGCTTTCCTCACATATGTGATAATGGATCTGAACCCCACTGAAGACCTGCCAGAGCACTTTGTCTGCAGCTTGTCCCTCTCAGTTCTCTGTCATGTGAATTCCTGCTGCTGTGGACGCCCTGGGTTTCCTTTTCCATCCCTTTAAATCAAGGAGATGGATGACTAGATGACTTTTTGGGTGTTGCAGCCTAAAAAATCTCTCTCCAGGAGTCAAAGTGGCAATGGTGGGCACACCTCATTTGTCTCTCACATCTCAAGGATCAGTCCTGTGCTGCTTGGTGTCTGGTATATCATATAAACTATGGTTTCATATATTTTATCTGGATTTTTAGTTGTTTCATGTGGGAGAATAAATTTGGCCCTTGGCTGAAAGTAGAAGTACTCTGAATTAAGATGTTTTCAAGGAAAACTATGTGTTTTAATTTTAGAAAAAGCTAATTACTTGCATAATACTCACCATCCTGATATTCTGCAATCACAGTGCATTATATCTGACATTTCATGTGATAAGGTTATAGAAAAGAAAAAGTCAATGTTTTAATGAACATGAAAAACAGCATTTCATACAGGAAAATGAAATTCTTCTTAGATGAAATAATGACATTTTAAAGTTACCATAGTTCTTTGTAAACCTTATTTAAAAATCTGTAAGAACAAAAACTCACCTAGATTAATTGTGGTCAGTTACTTGGCTTTAAATTCAAAATACTCACAATGGTCTTATTTGGGGAATTATTTTTAAATTATGCATAATAGTATTTGTGCAACAAATTCATTTTGTGTTGTTTAGAGATCTCCTAATGAAAATATACATATATGCCTGGAGTGACTCTAAATAAAAGAGTTTTGTTGAGATAGTGAAGTGGGCAGCCTGCTAAAAATAGAGGAACAGACTCATTAGAAATAAAATTATTATTTCTCAAAGAGTTGAAATCTTTCAGGGTCAGTAGTAAGTTACTTCAATTTTATGTCCTATAACTAGTAGGAAAATACATTTAAGTACTGACCTCCTCAAATTTCCAAACATTTGGTATAATGAAAAATTAATTTTTAGACAAATAATGAGTCTATAATATAAATAATTTTGATTGAACAGCAGTATTGTCACACAATTAATATAATATTTTTCTCTTTGTTTACTACATAAAGATCTTCTATTTCAAAGAGTTTAAACAATTTTTTATGTTATACCCAATCTCAAGCTATGTAGGATCTGTTTCAATGGTTTATTATCAATATGTTTTACAGCTTGAAATATTTTTTAAAATATTTTATTTATTTATTTTAAATAAATAGGGAAGGGAAGGAGAAAGAGGGGGAGAGAAACATCAATGTGTGGTTGCCTCTCATGCGCCCCTACTGGGGTCCTGGCCTGCAACCCAGGCATGTGCCCCGACTGGGAATCGAACTAGCTACCCTTTGGTTCTCAGGCCAAAGCTCAATCCACTGAGCCACACCAGCCAGGGCTGTTTT
Source organism: Phyllostomus discolor (assembly GCF_004126475.2). NCBI lineage: Eukaryota > Metazoa > Chordata > Mammalia > Chiroptera > Phyllostomidae > Phyllostomus > Phyllostomus discolor. Next base: position 50,680,193 of record NC_040911.2, read on the forward strand.
AGAGCTTGAAATATTTTTTTTTAGATTTTATTTATTTATTTTCAAAGAGGGAAGGGAGGGAGAAAGAGAGAGAGAGAAACATCAATGTGCGGTTGCTGGGGGCCATGGCCTGCAACCCAGGCATGTGCCCTGACTGGGAATCGAACCTGCGATGCTTTGGTTCGCAGCCCGAGCTCAATCCACTGAGCTATGCCAGCCAGGGCCAGAGCTTGAAATACTTTGAAAAGACTTAAATATGTACAAGTACCTATTAGTTTGATTTAGTGATTCACTTCTGTATATTGGATTTTCATTCAAAATGAACAAAGTAATTGTTTATTATAAGAATGCACCCTTTAGCAATTCAGGGTCATATTTTAAAATAAACATTTTTCTACTTTTAGTTTGTGGTAATTCATTTCAAAGTGTTCTAAAACTCCTTTCAGTAAATTTTATTCACTGGCTACTGAGCAATACAAAAGCAATTTGTCAAGATGTTCCAATCTGTCATGATTTCCTACCAAGTGTATTAAAGTTTGTTCTTTTTCAGGGGAGAGGCAGGTTACATATAAGATAACATTTCTACTTTTAGCATGAAAATAGCAATTAAAGTTTCCATAGCAGCTTGCATCACATGTGGAAATAAACAAGGCGTTTTTTTTAGCATGGAGTTATTAAGAGCATCTTGGTGCTCTAGAATCTCTCTAACATTTCATCTCTCTATTTCCTCAGCAGTTCCATTACATTCCCAGTTGGTCTCCTAGGAATTGATCCCTGTTATTGGTCAAGTTGCCAAGAGAAGGAGGGGTTCAATTTTGAGAAGGGGGCAAGCATTGTCTCTGAAGGAACCTACCTCACTCTGGGCCTCTGTGTGACCTCAATCAAGTGGGTAGGGTAGATTTAAACTTCTAAAAGGGGTAGAGGGCCATTTCTGCAATCCCAATGACTTCAAGAGAATCTGAGGATTTTAACTCCCATTGCATTCACCAGAGAATCCCATCCCAAGTTTCACTATCCCTCTTCTTCATTATTGGAGCTCTAATCACAAAGGAAAGGATCTGCTTGCCTGAGAGTTCACCCTCTGAGAAATCTACTATTCTTAGGAGGAAGACCTGGGCTTGGGCTTCAATATGTCTGTCATTCAGCTTCAGGAGGTGAAGGTTTCATTAACTACTACCAACAAGGCCTTCTGGCTTTTCCATGCTTATTAATCATCCTGCCCTATTGTTATCTCTCTTCAATAAATGAGTGCTGTACCCTACATCCATGCAGGTTTAGAGTCCTTATTGTTGCCATTTCTTTCACATTCCTCAAGTGCAGGAACATGTCTAGTGTTTTCATCATAGCACATTTGCCACAAACATTTTTGCCATAGACATTTTTGACATTTACTGTAAGAAAATTCTTCTGTAATAAAAAAAATAAAATAACTGGTTGACAAGGTTTTTTTGTTGTTTATTTATTTTTTTGCTTTTCCATTGATGAATAAACCGCCTTCAGCAATCAATGTATTTGAGAGTTGTCAGTTTGGTTTCATTTTTCCATTGATAAAGTTCTCCCACTTTTATATTATATATGAGTGTTAACTACCCTTCACAGTAGTCTACACAGTGATGAGTACACATGGTGGTGTTCTTAAAATAGCTTTTCTTCCAGATGATGATTTGCTCTAAGAGTTAGTTTCTTATTTTGAAACACACTACATTGGCAGAAGAAAGAGAGATCAAGGACCCTCTTTAATGGTATAAAGTTAAACCAATTTTCCATAGAAGGAAGAAGAGTGCTTAGGTACAATCCACAAATAAAATTAGTTATTAGTGCAGTAGTGCCATAAATCTTCATACATTTTAAATATATTTAAATATTTTGTATATTTTGCTATAAAAACATTTTAACTTTTTTACATCCTTTTTAATGGCCATTTTATTTTTGTGATTTCATCCTTTTTTACTGCAAAATTACCATATAGCCAATTATTTGGCAAAAATGTTTGCAGCAAAAATGTCTGTGGCAAAGATGTTTACAGCTAATGCTGTAGTACCTGAAACCATGCAAGAGATGAGCCAGTGTGTCCTCTTTTATTGCTATGCCATTTCACTGCATGGGAAGTCAAGTAGAATACTCAAGAGTTTTCACTCACAAAACTTTTAAGCTGAGCCTTGAAAAGGTCAAATTGTTTCTAGAACAAGCTCAAGAATATTTCTAGGAATATAAAAATATTCAAACATCCAGCAAGGTAAATATCACAATATCTGACATCTCAGTCAAATATAACCAGGTGTGCAAAAAAGGAAAATGCAATGCATAATGAGTAGCTCGATTTATTAATATGAATGGATCAAGAAATGATAGAATTAGTAGAAAAGAATGTTAATATGTTATTATAGCTATAATCTCTGTGTTAAAGAAGTAGAGAAAATATTAAGCATGTTAAGTAGAGATATAGATTTATGACCCAGTGATTCTACTTATGGGAATTCATTTGAAGAAATCTGAAACACTAATTTGAAAGAATATGTGCACTACTATGTTCATTGCAGCATTATTTACAATAGCAAGACCTGGAAGCAACCCAACTGTGCATTAGTACATGAGTGGATAAAAAAGCTGTGGTACATTTACATAATAGAATACTACTCAGCCATAAAAAGAAGGAAATCTTACCGTTTTGAACAGCATGAATGGACCTGGAGAGCATTATGCTAAGTGAAATAAGCCAGTCAAAGAACAAGTATGACATGATTTCACTCATATGTGGAATCTAATGAATAAAATGAAGTAACAAGTGAAATAGAGACAAAGATAGGGAGCAGGCTGATAGCTGTCAGCAGTTGGGGGACTTGGGGAAATGGAGATATAGAGCAAAAGAGGAAGAAAAGAGAGAGAAAACTCATGGACATGGACAACAGTGTGGTGATTGCAATGGAGAATGGGATGGAGGTAGGTGGAGGAGAATATGCAAAGATAAATGGAAGGATAAATGGGAGGATGGACAGAGACCTGACTTTCAGTGATGAAAGTGCACAATACAGTGCACAGATGATGTGTTGTAGAACTGTGCACCTGAAACCTGTATAATTTTGTTAACCAGTGTCACTGCAATAAATGCAATAAAAAGGGGGAAAACAGATACAGAATTTCCCAAAGAAAATTCTAAGTAAAAAGAAAAAAATGCATAATGCCTGAGGTGAAAAACATACTGAGTGGGATAAACAGTGGATTAGACACTGAATAAGAAAGACAGTGCCCTGGCTGGTGTAGCTCAGTGGACTGAGCACAGGCTGTGAACCAAAGGGTTGCTGGTTTGATTCCCAGTCAGGGCACATGCCTGGGTTGTGGGCCAGGTTCCCAAAAGGGGGCATGTGAAAGGCAACCACACATTGATGTTTCTCTTCCTCTTTCTCCTTCCCTTTTCCTCTCTAAAAATAAGTAAATAAAATCTTTAAAGAAAAAAGAAAAGACATAGCAATGGAAACTGTCCAAAATTATGAAATACAGGAAAAATACTGAAAATGAATAAATAGAGCACCAATGAGTTATCAAAATACTTCAGGTGTCTATTGAAGTCCTATGGACATGGGCACAGAAAAAAAATATTTTAAAAATGACAAAGATTTTCAAGATTCAAGAAAACTGTGAACCTATAGATCCAAGCTGCCATGACCAGCATAGGGTTGGGGTCCCTGAGTGGGGGTGATGGGAGATTAAGAAAGATACAATACAGACAGTTTAAGGAAAAGCAGGGGCCAGGTGGGACATTGTCCTCTGATGGAGAGGCAATGAACCAAGAACATGGTCTCCGTGTTTATTTTATAGGGATTGGTTAGATAGAATTCAAGGACATTTTGCAAACTTAGGGAGATGCTGCAGGCGCAGATTGTTCCATTCCCAGGCTGATACACATATCTTCTGCAAAAGTTACAGTTGTATTCAACTGAAGCTTGTGGTTATCTATCGCCTTCTCAACCCTCTAGGGTTCTGGCTGTGTCAGCTGCTAGCTTGATCCACCTTGCATATGCAAGCAGCCAAGTGCGGCTTTGTCAAGCACTCAACCCTGGCTATGACGCCAGCCTTCACTGTCCCCTACACCAAGTAATTCAATAAATTCGAATATAAGAAGCATAATGAAAATTATACCAACACTCATTATAATCAACTGACTTAAACCAATGATAAAAAATGTCTTCAACTTTAAAAAAAAATAAATGTATATTGCAACACACAACCTATCTACCTAAAGACTTCAGACATTTTGTATATGACATAAAGTCTGTAAACATCCCTTTTTATAGCAAATATTATGTTAGAAATTTGGGGGGGTGGAGAAATATAAACATAAATAGATTATGGTCAGTTTATAACCAATCCATTGATTTTGTCCATTTATATAAAAGAAACTATTGTGGGAACCCTATAACTTCAAAAATCTCTTTTGCTTTAAGGTTAAAGAGCTTTTGACACCAGTTCTATATAAATCTGCACTGAATCCTCTTGGTGTTTGGTGGTGATTATTTTGTGGATTGAGGTTTTATTTTTCTTTACTGGTTTGTTGATTTTAAGAAAAAAAAGAGGAGCAACATAGATTTTTTATTTTACAAAAGTAGGATCAAATTAAACAAAAATTGAGGGTCATTGGTGAACTTAGAGAAAATAAATTTAAGTAGTAAAAAGACAGGAATTCACAAGATGTCTGACAAGCTGAGTTCTTACCAAATACCAGGAAATGGTTTTAGATAACCAATTTACTCCTAAAGCTGCATAAATATGTCTGACAGTACATGGTTAAATGGGAAAAGGAACAGGATACAGCTAATGTGAAAATCATAATAATTAGCATAATTTAATGTATTCTGTATGGCAAGTCTCTTTTAAACATTCTAATATGGAATTCTTAATGTAATTGTGTCATGTGTGAGTTATTAGTTATTAGTTCTGTTATAGAAGCGAAAACTGAGGTTTTAAGAAATTGCCGTAATGCTACACAGAATATGAAGTAGCACCAAATATAAAGCCCAAACAAAGACTATGACCATTTTCCCGGTGATAACCTCTAAAAATCATAAGTGTGCTTCATTTCCATTCTTTAAGTATCGTTCTTCAAACTCAAGTCCTCAGACAGTTTCTCTAACAAGCCTATATTTATTGGTTCCTCCTCAACACCCTCAAGAATTTTTTATCAGAGTTCTCCATAATTTGGAGTTATTTCTGTATATGTTTACTTGTTTATTGTCTCAGTAAGCTTAAGCCTCATGAAGAACAACACAATGCTTTCTTCATTTATTACTCACCGCTGTATATCAGCACTGCTACCACTAATAATAGTAACAACAACAATTACAATATTATAGTACTAAACTTAGTACTACATAGTAATTCTGTATTTACATAGTCCAAAGATATAGAGGTTGGAGTAGAAGACTTTCTATTTTTATCATTTTTTAAAGATTTTATTTATTTTTATTTTTAGAGAGGGAAGGGAGGGAGATAGAGAGAGAGAGAAAGAGAAACATCAATGTGCGGTTGCTGGGGGTTATGGCCTGCAACCCAGGAATGTACCCTGACTGGGAATCGAACCTGGGACACTTTGGCCCGTGCTCCCAGCCCACGCTCAATCCACTGAGCTACGCCAGCCAGGTATTTTTATCATTTTGATAAAACATTAATAAAATAAGAAAGTCAAAATATATTTACTATAATAAGAAGAGCAAGACACTTTAAATTTAAAAAAACTTAATTACCATTGAAGCATGCCCTTTAGCAGCCTTTCTATCAGATGTAGACTATTTCAGTAGAACTAGCCATTTGCATTAGAAGTTTCCATTTTTATGTGAAGCTCTGTTGTTAGTTCAAAGAAATCTTACTGGCTAAGCAATGTTGCCTAAAAGATGTAATTAAATAAACCTCCACTTTATGTTTTCTAAGAAGTCTATGCAGAGTTTTGAAAGCAACTAAAATTTTTGTGGCTTTTGGATATTTGATATCATCATGCCAAGGATTTCCTCACCCTTACTTATCTCATTCTCCCACTACAATATTCACTCAGGTCACTAACTGACTTATGGTTTCATTTAATGAAATGCAGAGCTCCATAAGAATTTAACATAAAACACGTGGTAATACACACACCCAGAAGCAATTAAATCAGTGAGAAATTCAGAATGCATTTCATTCCCTACACCTTGGAGTTCAAAAAATGTAAATCAGCCATACTCATCTAAGACAACTGTGGATCAAGTCCCTAGAATGGGACAATTTTAGAAAATAATCACAGAAGAGTTTCTTTAAAGTAACGGATTTGTAAAAAGAGAATGAACGGCAGTATAAATAGCTTTTCTCTTTCTAATCCAAAATAAATTAGAATATTAACCCTAATTTTTATAAAATGGACTAAACTCAGTAAATTCTTTCTTTAATTCTACTAAAAGCCATTACTGTTTCTGTGCTTTAAGTGATAGTCTCTTTGTCACAGGTGTGCACAGGTAACCAGGTTCTTAGTGATCGAGGACAAAGAATTGAACCGAACACACAAAGTTTATAGCATAAAGAAAGAGGGAAGATTTATTAAGTGATTAGTACACTCCACAGGACACGGGAGTGGGCCAGCTCTGAGCAGAGAAAAAGGCACGTCGGCTGGGGGATTCTATTCTTATTGGGCAGAAGCCCCCTTGCTAATCTTTGGCGGGCTTTTCCTGCGCAGGTACAAGGAGTTGGATTTCAAAGCTACTGCGCATGTGTGGTTTCCCATGATTTTCTTGATTGGCTACTGGAGAAGGGAGTCCCACAATGTTATTTCATTATAATGATATTATAATAAATCAGGGGTAGCACGCAGGCGCATTCTATGATTCAGAGTTATCCCAGAAAACAGGAACAACCTGTCTTAGGGGGTCTTTGTCATGTATAGATGTTTTCTACCTCAGCCCTGCAGGGGCCTCTGGAGCTTCCTTCCTGACTATCTCCTGCCTCATCTTAGCCTATAATAAATTTTAGGCTAAGTTAAATTCCTTAACACCTATTTACTTCAGATAAAAGAGAACAGATGGGAAGATATGGTGACTTTTATCCCCCACCCCTGGTTTCGAATATTTGCTGTCTTGTAAATTTAAGTTAATTTTTATTTATGGGATTTTTGTGGGATTAAGTCAAATTAAGACCACCAGGTATTACAGGCCCAAAATTCATGTGCCCAATGCTTCAAAATAAAGGCCAATATTCAACAGATCAGAATTTGGGACAAGGAAAGTTTTATTGATCGAGAAGGTCTATCTAGTTCAAGAAGATGGGAGAAATAATTCTCACATCCCTCTCAAAAGAATCTGGAATCCGGCCATCTTTTATTATTAAGGGAAAGGAAGAAGGGCAAGGCAAGGATCCTGATGGTAGACAGATTGGTGATAAAAGGGATTCAAGGAAGGGTATAAAATTTCTTAATTCCTTTGTTCTTCCTGGTCTGTTGACTCACTATCTCAGTCCAGTTATGTAGACTCCTGTGAATCTTTGAAAAATAGTCATTCTTTGTGCATAACTCCCCACCTCTTTGCTGGAAAGGGGGTGCTCAAGCCTCAAGCAGAATTGCCCTAGTTAATTAGCATATCTATAGCAGAAACTATTAGCCTGAAGGCCATCAGACTGAGGAAGCATTTTATTCTGTTACACAGGGATAGGTGGGATCTTATCAAGACCCACTATCAAGATCACTCTATTAAATTCCTGGCTGATTTGTACTTTTGTTGCTTGCCTTAAATCAGTAACTCAACTAAGGCCATCTGAGATGTTAGCCTTCCCTGATTGTTTGCCACCAAGACCTCTCTTTGTTAAACAAAGCATGTAAGTACGGAGGGTTTTTTTTTTGCTTCCCACAGATCAAGTTAACTCCTCTAGCAGAGAATCTACCAGTACTCACTACTTGCCTTTTGTCTGTCCTGGAAGAACTCCATGAATAATGATTTGGAATGAAGTGGTAAGACAGGGTATGTAGAGTGGTGAAACAGCTGCAATCAATACAAGCTACAGAAACTGTCAAAAATGTGGTAAGGCTGATACAGGGTGCAGCCAAGAGGGGGGACCCCAAATGGGCATTTAAAATGGGGTCCAGAACTCAAGGTGTCCAGGGGATTTTTGGATGTCCTCACTCCCACTCCCCAGGTGTGGGTTGGGGGAAGGGACAAATGGAGCAGGGCCATTGAGAGCTGGTTTGCATAGCAACAGCCTTGCAGCTAACCTCTGGTGTGCTCATTTGACATATCTATAGCCTTTGGCTGGTTGCTTAGATATGTTAAAAAGCTGTGCTGTAGCCATGCTCTGAGGCAGGGGAATGGAAGTAACTACCCCACCAAGACATAACTGGGGGGCAGGTCCCCCTGAGTTAACAGCGCCTGTGCGGGAGCTTGGAGAAGATTGGCTCCAGGACATGGGGCCACACCTGCCCAGACTCATGATGGCAGTCCAGTAAAGCTGGAAGGGTATGAGTTCTGACATGTGAGGCCAAGTGTAGGAGGAGTCAGAAATGGGGCTGCAGAGGAAGATTGGTGCGGGGATTTAAACCCAGACACAGCAGCCATTGAGGGAGAGAGAACCATGTGGCTGTGGAAGTGCAGAGACTCCTGCAGCCCTGAGAGAGAGAGAACCATGTGGCCTTGACAGAGTGGAGACTCCCACAGCCCTGAGAGGGAGAACCACGTGGTTTTGGCTGAATGGGGACTCTTGTGGCCCTGGGAGAGAGGACCACGTGCCTTTGCCAGAGTGGGGACCCCCCCCCCGCAGCTTTAGAAGGGGGAACCACCACCTGGTTTTAGCAGAGATCCCGGCGACTCAGCTGAGGGTGCCGGGAACCCAGGGAGGTCTCCCAGTCAAGATGGAGTACCTCTGGGAAGAACCAGAGGACTGCCTGAGCCATGGACTTCTATTTCCTTTCCTGAGATACGGTACTCTGGACCAGGCAAAGGGGGGAAGGAAGGAAGGACTGTGTCTGTCTGTGGGTGTTTTAAGGGACTTTAGGATTTTGGTGAAGACATTAGGTCACTACTTTAAGTCTGTATAGAATTAAATAAACATTTCCTTTCCTTTTCACAAATCTCTGGCATTGAGAGATGTCTTTCCTCTGGCAGCAGACATGACGGACCTGGGTTGTTGTTTTTTTTAAATAATAGTATATCGTCCCAGGCCCCGCTTGTTTGTTCTGTAACAAGGCCACACACCCCCAACACACTCACACTCATACCAGATTTATGGCTTAAAGTGGCAGAAACCCACTTGATCAAACATGGCAACTAATTTAACCTAATGGTAACTGCTAGCTTCATTATATGCTCATTGTAATACCTTAGTATGCTAAACCACACACCTGAGCTGCCATGATTGAAAACAGAAAGCCCATATAAGGACACAAAATATCCATGGAGGTACTCTGAAAAATCTCTACACCCCTTTCAAGAAGATCCTGAATATTCCTCCCCCTTATTGAACATCTTACCCCCCAATTAAATGAAGTTCAATAAAGGACGCAAATTCTGCTAAATGGAGGTTTCTCTGTCCATGGATAGACCATTCTCAGTCTCACAGCTTCACTACATAGAGTCACTTTGACTTTAAACTGTATTCTATTTTCAGTTTAAATTCTTTCCTTTATGAAATCAAGAACCCACAGTGGGTTGCAGACCCCTGGGTCCCTGGACCCCTGGAACACCTGCATCAGTGGGAAAGAAAAGATAGCAGCCCCTGGCTATTAATAAATGTTACAAAGTCCCATTGTTCTTGTCAAATGTTCAGTAGCTTTCCTTTGAATAAAGTTTTTCAATTGTTGTATGCCTTTGGCCATTTTCCAGAGCCCAGCAATCTTGGCTTTTAACAATTTTGTTCATTTTTATTTTTTATTTTTTATTTTCTATTTTTTTGGAAAAAAATTTCTACATATATTTTTAAGCCACTGAGATTGGAGAATTATTATTTGTTACCTACTCTGTCCTGACTGATATAACAGTTCTCTCCCGCTCTCTCTCTCTCCCCCTCCCTCCCCCACCCCACCCAGACACCCCCTGAATCAGTCACACATACTTAAAATAGTCAAAATTTAATCCCTACTTCCAGTTTCACCTCTAACATATAAAGAGCTATGGAGATCATTACTCCCTTTCTCACAAGAAAAAAATGAACACACTAAAATTAATGAATTTTATTAGACCCATCATAAAAACGAGATCATAGGGCATACCATCACCCCATCTGGAGAGACAAGTGAATACAGAAAATCACAGTCAAGATCAGTTTACCTAAAGCAGAAGCTTCTGAACCAATACCTGGCACAGAACAATTCAATGGTAACGTTGATAAATTTCTGGAGGCTGAGTACAGACTAGCTTGAGAATTAAAAACTCCTGGGGCCCCAATGTTAGGAAACTAACTTTCATGAGTGTTACCTCCAGGAACTTCACCAGATTGTCATGATAAAGATGAGAGAAAAATCCCCTCATGTTTCAGGCAAGAGGAGGGGAAAACATAACCATTTAACAATATACCGAGGTATTTTTAAATACCTCAGGACTTCCTCCATAACAAACTAGTAACATAGTTTTTTATTATCAAGTATTATGCACTGTACATAATTATATGCACTATACTTTTATACAACTGGCAAGATAGTAGGCTTATTTACATGAACATCACCACAAACATGAGTAAGATATTGCACTGTGATGTTATGATAACTACAATGTCACTATGTGATAAGAATTTTTCAGCTCCATTATAATCTTCCAGGACCACTGTTATATGTGTGGTCTATCATTGACCAAAATGCTGTTACATGATGCAGAACTAGAGTTTAAACCAGGGGTGTCCAACCTTTTGGTGTTTCTGGGCCACACTGAAGAAAGTGTTCTCTTGGCCCACACATTAAATACACAAAGACTAATGAAAACTTATGATCAATAAAAAAAAAAGGTCTGCACGTAATTTTCATGATATCTGCCACCACAGATAAGCAAAAAAGTCCTCACATAATAACTCTAATTATGAGCCCTTTTGAGAATCTTTTAAAATTTTCAAGCAGGTCCCAAGTTTGTGATCACTAATATAGAAATTATATATCTAAGTAAAAAAAATGTCATTGATGTTTTCTTACATTTTTATTATAAAAGTAAAAGAAAAGAGGGCAACATAAAACTAGTGGGATGTTTGATATTGTATTTGAGAAACCAGTGCATCAATATCTGGTTTGATAGAAATAGTTACAATTCTCAGTGAGTTCCTGAGGTGCTCATCAGATATTTCAGTTCTAGTTTTACTCCTAATGTGTTTCATTTTTTAAAATAGTTGCTTGCCAATGTAGGTGCTACCAGATAGTGATGACATGGATAAGGCAGGATTGTGAAACAAGGGATATTTATCTCTGGGAAGATAGGACCTATAAAAGTCCAATAAAGAGACATGATCACATTTTTCTTTAAGTTGAATGTCAGATTACAGTTCTATGCATTCCATTTGAAAATTGGCAGGTAACATATTTATGTCAACTAAAAATGGAGTTGCAAATATAGCAAAATATTGATTATTTTCCCAGAAATCTTGAAATCTGTTTTCAAATTCTTGTATCAAATCAAAAAACAAGGCTGCATATTTTTCCCTGTTCACAGAACTGTGTTTACCCAATGTGTCAAAATGCATAAAGTTGTTTGCCTTCATTTGAGCTTACTATAATTTCAGCTGCATTTAGAATGCTGTTATGGTTTGAAACATGGCATTGATAACTTGGTTCACCTTGAAGACACATGCTTAGCTCATTTAAATGAATGGTTAAATCCACTAAAAATGCGAAATCTGTAGGCAAGTTTTTGTCATCAAGCTCCAGCACAAATTTATTTTTTTGATACTGTGACTTGATAACATGTCACAAATCATAAAATCTTTTCAATATTTGGTTTCAATTTAGCTCTCTTCTGAAAAGTAAGTGATGTTGCCATAATCAGCATCAATATTTTTAAGGAATTCCTGGAATTGGCAATGATTCAATCCCTTGGCTCTTAATGAAATTAATGGTCCTGATAATGATTTGCATGGCATTATCCATTTTTCAACCTTTTGTGCATAAATTTTCTTGATGTACTATGCAAAGGTTATCAAACATGAGTTTGGGTGGCAATTGCATCTTCTTCTATTAATTTTACGAGTCCTGCTCTTTCACCTGCTGTTGCCAGGGCACCATTAGTAACTATACCAGATATGTTGACAATGAACAAAGAAAGTCATTTTAAAATATTTTTTACTACTTCATATAAATCTCTTGATTTAGTTGTGTCTCTTAATAGCACAAGAAATCATTTCTTCAATGATATTACATTCATCATCAACACCTCTAATAAAAAATGGCAAGTTGAGCCATATCTGTAGCATCAGTGCTATCATCTATCACCAAAGTATAAAATTTTAAATTAGCAGCTTTACTTTCCAAACTTCTTTGACAGATTTTCCAATTTCTTCAGTTCGCCTGGCTATAGTATGGTGAAACAAACTGATTTTAGAAATACCCACCCTTTTAGGGCAATTTATATCTGCCATACTTTCTATACATTACTTAGTAAACTCACCATCAGTAAATAGTTTTTATTTTTTGCTATTAAATATGCTATCACATAACTAGCTTTTACAATGGAATCTGCCCATGTTGTAACTTTTTGAAAAAAATCCTTTTGAGAAGACAGACTTTTTTTCAGTTCTGCTCTTTTGTCCTTACAACACAATCCTTCATATGCATTAGAATTTGGCAGCATATTTTTGCATGTAATGCTTTTTCAAATTATAGTCTTTGAAAAGTTGCACAAATTCCCTACAAATTAAGCAGAGTGCCTAACTATGTGCCTCAAGAAAAAAGTAATCATCTGTCTACTTTTCATTAAACAATCTTCCTTCATCTGTAATTTTTCTTTTGGGAGGTTCTTTTTTCTTTTGAGACATTCTTTTGGGATAAAAAATAAACATTATAATAGATAATGGATTTTACTTACTATTATTATGAAAATTAACTGAGGAAAATAGAAAGCAAGGTTTGGGCCCCTCCACAGCCCTCTTGGCTGCTGATGCAGGGCAAGGCAGAAGGTCTATTAAAGCATAGTAGGTGACGTGTGAGGTTCCCCAGATATATGAAAGTACTTTTAATAATCAAATAGAATGCTTATCTGAATTCTGAATAACATTAAACATCTAATGTTGCAATGATAGGTTGAAATATTATTGATAATTGCTGCCTTGCTAAGTCACCATGAGTTAGATGGTATCAATTCTACTGTCTGAACTTTAAAGATAACACACTTGAAAGCTAAGCATCACCACAAAACTGAAGCCACACATGTGCACAAATAGCAAGAGCATATATATGTTTATTTTATGTAATAAAAAGCCTCATAATGTTTTAGGTAAATTTACAATTTTGTATTTGCTTGCATTCATAGCTATCTTGTGCCTCATGTGGCCTGTGGACAATGGGTTGGACACACCTGGTTTAAACTTAACTTGGTTGATTCTCTGCTAAAACAAAGAAATTGCCATTCTTCAGAAGATTTTAAAAGGATAGCGTCTCAAAACTTAATATCCAAAATCTCCATTATACATAAAAAAATAACCAACATACCAACAACCTAGAAAGTCTGAACAACTCTCAAAGCAAAGACAAACCATAAAAGTCAAACTTTATATGTTCCAAATGTTGGAATTACCACATAAGGACTTTAAAGCAGCTGTAGTAATCATGCTCTTGAAATACATAAGAAGACTGAAAAATCAAAGAAATACAAAGTGTGGTAAAGGACCATATGGAAATATCAGAATTGAAAAATTTATAAATTCACTGATGGGTTTAATAGCAGAAGTTAATTCAGACAGAACATTTGAAGAATAAATGACTAAAAATTTCTCAAGTTTGGTAAGGGTTCAAAAGCCAAAAAGTATAAATTTATGGAGAACCATGCTCAGGTACATAATAGTCAAATTTCTGAAAATCAAAAACAATCAATCTTGAAAGCAATCAGAGAAAAATTTATATATATATATAAAATTTTATATATAAAATATATATAAATATATATTATATATAAAATTTTAAAATATTTTTACTACTTCATATATATCTCTTGATTTAGAGATATATATGAAGTAGAGATATATATGAATATATATAAAATTCAAGTGACTGCACATTCTCATCAGAAACCAGAAGCCAGGATATATCTTTAAATAGCTTAAAGTAAAAAAACAAAAAGAAAATCTTTAACCTGGGATTCTATACCCAACAAAAGTATTTTTCAAGAATCAAGGCAAAATAAAAACATTTATTTACAAAATTTTAAATGAAGAATATTCACTGCCAGGAGACCATCCCTAAATAAAATGCTAAAAAATAAACCTTCCAATAAAGCAAAATTATATCAGAAAGAAACTTAGAAATTAGGGCAGGAAGAAAGAGCAATAGAAAAGGTAAACATCTGGGTACATATAATAGATATTTTCTTATCTTAAGTTCTTTAAAATATGTCTATTGAAACCAAAAAATGTAAGATTGTGTGTAGAACTTACATTTTTTGGAGATATATGCATACAGGGTAAGGCAAAAGTAGGTTTACAGTTGTGTACTCATATACCAAATTTAGCACCAAATTTATTACATATTATTATTTATTAATTAGTGTATTATTTTCCATACAAACAACTTTAAATCTACTTTTCCCTCATCCTATATAACAACTCTCACATAAAACAGGAGTATAAAGAGACTCAAAATGTTATAAGACTGTGACCAAATGCAGGTCCCATGTCTGCTGCAACAAAAGCAAAATAAAACTCATGAAACAGATGGTAGTGAGAGCAGAAATGATTTATTTCAGATGGGGACTCTTGTCCCAAAGCCCATCTTGCCATCTTTGGTCAAACCAGCAATTATTATGGGAATTGGTGAGAATTTGGTAAAGGAAAACTTCCCAGCGGAGTGCAGGCCTGTAGGTGCTGGTGAAAGGCAGTAGGGAGTATAGTGTAAATAGCCTCTGGGACAACTTCAAGCATTTCAACATTCCCATCATAGGGATGCCAGAAGGAGAAGAGAAAGAGCAAGAAATTGGAAATGTATTTGAAAAAATAATTAAGAAAACCTTCCCTAATTTGGTGAAGGAAATAGCAAGTCTAGGAAACACAGAGAATTCCAAACAAGATGGATGCAGAGGGTCATAAATTACTTCTTAAAAAGCTCATAGAATTAATAAACAATTTTAGTAAGGTGACAGAATACAAGAAAATACAAAAAGAATTGCACGTCTTTATACTTGAATAAAACAATTGCAAATTGCAATTAAAAAGTACCATTTTAAAAGCATCAGAAAATGAAATACCTAGGTATAACAATTATAACAATAACAAATACAACAATATATGTATGGTATCTTTATACTGAAAATTGCAAAGCACTGATAAAGTGACTCAGAGAAGACCAAAGTAAATGAAGTGATAGACTATGTTCATGGGTTGAAAGACTCAGTATAATCAAGTTTTCTGATTTTCCCAAATGGATCTACAAATTTGTAGTAATCCCAATAAATATTTTAGCAGGATTTCTTATGTATATCAAGTCTATTCAAAACTTTACATGGAGAAATTAAAAAACTAGCCTACCAAGAGTGTTTTTCAAAAAAGGATCAAACTGAAGTACACATTTCCAGTCTTAGTATAAAGCTGTAGTAGACAAGGTAATGAAGTAGAGATTTCAGAAATAGATATATGATGTACATACTATTAACTGTTGGCATTTGCAAAGGTGTAAAGGCAAGTCAATGGAGAAAGAATATTTTCAACAAATGGTGTTAAAATAATTGGACATCCATGTGCAAAAATATGAATATCTTCCTATATCTTACTTTTTATACAAAAATTGGCTCAAAATAGATTCTAGATCTATAGTTTAATACTTCAACATAAGTTATTAAACTATTAAAATTTAGAATAAAATATGAGATAATCTTTTTGGTCTTAATTTAAGCAAAAATTTCTAAAATTTGATAACTAAAAATCAACCAGTAAAGATAAAATTGATAATTGTATTTTATCAAAATTAATGACACTTAAAAATGAATAGATAAAACATAGGTTATGAAAAATTTTATAAATCTCATATCTAACAAGGGCATTGAATCTAGAATATATAAATATATCTTAGAACTCAATAATAAAATTAATCACCCAATTAAAAAATTTTTGTAGGCACTTTACCAAACAAAATATATGGATGATAACTATATTAAAAGGTATTCAACATCATTAAATATTAGAGCAAATTATAAAAATTAAAACCACAATAAGATCAATGAGATACTACTATAAAGTTTTAAGAATAGCTATTTAAAAGAAAAGTAACAATATCAAATGCTGATAAGGATACAGAGTTATTTGAAGTTTCATACATTACTGGGAATAAAAAATGGTACAGACACTATGGAAAACGTTTCAGCAACTTCTTATAGAGTTACTCTTATAGTTACCATATGACATCAGTCCTACCCCTAGATTTTGGCCCTATAGAAATGGAAACTGATGTTCAGTGAAATTTGTATGTGAATGTTTATAGCGACCTTATCAAATATTGGCCCAAACTGAAAACATTACAAGCTTTCCTTAACTGGGAAATGTTGGGAACTGCCCTGCCTGGTATCAGAAGCTATAACCCCCCCCCCCCACACTCCACCCCCACCCTGGCAAGGCTAAGGCTGAGGGAGTGACCTTGGACCATAAGCCAGCTAGGAGACAAAAGCTTATCTCCCTGGCAGGAGCACTGCTTCTGCTGCTTCATTCATAACTGAACCCCAAAGCTTGGTTGGTTAGCCAATGACGGGTAAGATTCCCCAAGGGGGGAATGACCTAAGACAGGCACAATCTCATGAGAGGCCCCCAAGAAAGGACTTTGGGGGCTATAGCAAAAGGGGGTGTTGGACCCTCGCTCCTCAGCTGTGATATAGCCTGAGTCCTCACGTCTGGGAGAAAATCTCCTTAACCCTTGGCTGCCTTAGTTCCCTTCCTCAACCTAAGCCTGAAACAATGACAGGGTGGTGCAGCTCTGTGCTGAAAAGGGTGGGTTCCCTGGGTGATCAGGTCTAAGAAAGAATATGTAAAATGCTGTGAAACCTGCTTTGTTTAGAATGCTCTCAGTTGAATGACAAGGGTCCAAGGAAGAAGTAAGTTTGTTCCTTAAAGTTTTACAGCTCTTTGACCCTAACTCAGAATAGGCCCTCAGACTTCCTTGTTATCTATTGTTTGATCCTTACTTCCTAGCAATGAGTAATGAGCTTTTACCTGAATTCTTATCCAAACGAAACCAATAAAAAGCCTCCCCGGAGGGGGAAACGAGGCGCTCCCCACGTGAGGAGTGGCCACGGTGCCCTCCAGGAGAGAGGGTAGCCAAGCGGTGCTCTCCGCACCAGGGAGGGTGGCCAAGCGGCACTCTCCCTACCAGAGAGAGAGTGGCCATTCTGTTCCTACTTGCCCACAGGACTCAGT
Organism: Phyllostomus discolor; assembly: GCF_004126475.2. Lineage (NCBI taxonomy): Eukaryota > Metazoa > Chordata > Mammalia > Chiroptera > Phyllostomidae > Phyllostomus > Phyllostomus discolor. The sequence goes on from NC_040911.2 coordinate 50,697,695, forward strand.
TGTCTCTGTGTATATATTTTTCTCGTGTGTTGACAAGCCATCCACAGTGTTCCGCGGTCACTACCAGCAGATGATCGCGTCAAAGAAATGAATAAATAAGCTACAATATATCTATCATATGGAGTACTTTTGAGCAATAAGAAGAAACCAACTATTGAAACATTAAAAAGCATAGACAGATCTAAAATGTATATTTAGTAAAAGAAGCAAGACTAAATACTGTGTGACTCCATTCACATAATAATCAGAAAAAGGCAGAAGTATAGGACTAGAGAATAAATCATTAGTTACCAGTGGTTAAAGAGGTAGGGGAAAGTTTGACTAAAAAGACGCAGTGTAGTGAATTTGAGAGAAAGTGTGATATAAATGTTCTGTATAGCATGTTGATTGTGGAGGTGATATACAAACCAATGCATTTATCAAACTCACACAACTGTACACCAAAAATGTGAATTTTACTATTTGTAAATTACTTTTTGTGGTGTAAATTACTTATAGTGTAAACAATAGCATAACAGATGGGATTAATTAGAAATTGCTACTGTAAAAATTTTATACCACATATGAAATGGCATTATATTACTATATTATTTGAAGGTAGATTGTGTTAAGTTAAAATATATATAAAAAGAGGCATAACTAATAAGCTAACAGTGAGAATAAAATGAAATTACCTACTCATTTAATCCAAAACAAAGCAGAAAAAAAAAAAAGAACAGGGATAAAGATCAGATGTGGCAAATTAAAAATAACTAGCAAGACAGCAATTAAATGGAAATATTTTAAATACTTTAATTAAAAGGTATATGTTGTCAGAGTGAATAGAAAAAACAAAAACAGTTGCATATTACCTATAAATTCCACTTTTAAAGACATAATAGGTTAAAAGTGAAATTTAAATGTTCTCATTAAAAGATATTAGGAAATCAAACAAAACACATATTTCTTCCAAAATATTTCTGGAAGAAAATATTCACCACATATATTGGTAATTTATCTGACAAAGAAATTGTACCCAGAATGTATTTAAAATGCCTACAATTCAATTTTTAAGTTAAATAACTTAATCATACAAATGGGGAAAAATTCTTGGACAGACACACCTCAATGATATGAATAGTCAAAAAGCCTAAGAAAATTTAAAGCACGCATGCACACACAAAACCTACACCCTCATGAGAATGGCTAAAAAAAAAGAGCTATGATAATATGATAATATTAAGTGTCAGGAAGGATGTGGAAAAAATAGAATTCTCCCACATGCCTGGTGGGAATTAAAATAATAAACCTATGTCTATATCTAACATTTTTGTTCTTTCAGTCAGACTAATTCCCCATAAAATTAAAAATGAACATCTTCCTATGGTGTTTTCTAATATTCCAACTATATTGTCATGTCTTCTTTTTTTTTCCTATGACTAAAAATTTATGCATCCTGTCTTTTGCATTTGCTCGGCCTTGTCAAAAGTGCAACTGTATTTTCATTTCACTAATTTCTGCTTTTGTCATTATTATTTCTGTCCTCTTATAATATATTTTTGGAATTAGTCTTTAAAGAGACAAATAGCTGCATATATAATACTCAAGCACTGTGAAAAGTAAAATATTTAAAAGATAAAGTAAAGCATTCTCTAGCTTTATAGTATGTTAATTTTAGGGATTCAAGAAGCCAGAACTTTGCAGGAATAAGAGAAATCAAGAAAAGATTATTCTCCATTCACACATTTTAAGGCTATAAATTTTCCTCTATTGTCTAATGTAACTGTATTTCACAAACGTTGCCTTGGAATTTACATTCTTTTCTAGATATTTTCTAATTTCTTTTTTGATATCTTTCTCTCTCCTCTCTCTCTTTCTCTCTCATTCTATCTCTCTCCTTCCTGCCTCCCTATCTCTCTCTTCCTTTCTCCCCTTCTTTGCTTCTTGCTTCCTTTCTTCCTCTTCCCTATTTTGTTCCTGGAATTATTTTTGTGTTCTCTTAGTTTCCAAACATTTTGAGTGGGGATATAGATTTCTTTGGCTATTCATTTTTATTTTTGACTTTGAATTGTATTGCATGTATTCAAAAGACTTAATCAGAAGCTGTTACCAGTTTTTATTTGTGTTTGTTGAGTTTAGTCTAGCTTGTGGTATTGTGTTCCACATGTATTATATTTTTATTGTTGTAAAATAGACATAACATAAATCTTGCCATTTCAAGCATTTTTAAGTGTATAACTCAGTAGCATTAGTAAGGTTTGATATTATGTAATTGTTAGTTGTAAGCTTATTACATGTCTACTAAATCAACATTATTAATTGTGTTATTCAAATCTATATCCTTATTAACTTCTTGCTGTTTTATACCCATTGAGAGGTATAAATTTTATTGTTGTACTTTCATAATTTTTTCTTGCAGTTTTGTGGGTTTTCCACCACACTCTTTGACACAATATTGTAAGCACCACAATTTTTTATCCTCCCAGCAAATCATCTTATTGATATATAATTATCCTAATTAACACATTACATTTTGCCTTAAATTTTATTTTATTTTATAATGTTATTACCAGAATCAAGTGGAGTGGCCTAAGAAAATAGCACTTACAGTAGATGGGACATGATCAGATTTATTTTCTTTTCAATGGCTAGCCATGTGAAAATAGCTATAAACCTCATGGGTGAAGAGAAAATTCTATGGGATGAAAAACAAAGGGAAATTTTTATTTGATTCAAACCTCTGTGGGATCACTCTGCTTTCCCTTCCCTGTGGTCAGTTGACTTTCCTCTGAAGATATGCAATGTGCTGCTACTCCATGTGGTACTGAATCATCCTCTTTGAAGTAAACTGGGGGATTGGCAATTTACAGTACCTGGTATTTTTTCTTCCCTTTCATACCTGTGTTATTTTCAGCCTCAGGGAAGTTTTATATACAATGTGTTCTCTCAGTCATTACTCCTTCAAGATCTAAACTCCTAAATTTGTTTCTTGGCTGCAAAGTCTGGGAGTGGAAGCCATGATCCTTTTGATGGCACATTTATTTTTAAAGCAGTCAATATTAACTAAAGTTTGCCCATTCAGTATTCCCAGGAGGCATGGAAAGCTCTGCTATTAATCTTTATTTTGGTTAAATTAGAATGAAAATAAAATTGAATGGTAAGCAATAGATCTTGATCCAGGGTGCCATGAAATGAAATTTCTATATTACACTGCACACCCATGTACTGATCTTTACTTTTTTTTTTCATTGTAGTATTTTTTAAAATATATTTTATTGGCTATGCTATTATAGTTATCTCATTTCCCCCCCTTTATTCCGCTGTGCCCTGCACACCCTCTCCCATCCATTTCACTCCCCTTTAGTTCACGTCCATGGGTCATATACATATAAATTCATTGACTTCTACATTTGCCATACTATTCTTAACCTTCCCCTGTCTATCTTCTACCTAACATTTATGCTACTTATTTTCTATACCTTGTCACCCTCTCTCCCCAACCACTCCCCCACTGATAACCCTCCACAAGATCTCCATTTCTGTGATTCTGTTCCATTTCTAGTTGCTTTTTTTCTTGTTGTTGTTTTTTGTTTTAGGTTTGGTTGTTAATAACAGTGTTTGTTGTCATTTTGTGGTTTGTATTATTTATCTTTTTTTCTTAGATAAATCCCTTTAATAGTTCATGTAATAAGGGCTTGGCAATGATGAACTCTTTTTAACTTGACCTTATCTGGGGAGCACTTTATCTGCCCTTCCATTCTAAATGATAGCTTTGCTGGATAGAGTAATCTTGGATGTAGGTCCTTACGTTTCATGACTTCAAATACTTCTTTCCAGCCCCTTCTTACCTGCAAGGTTTCTTTTGAGAAATCAGCTGACAGTCTTATGGGCACTCCTTTGTAGGTAACTGTCTCCTGTTCTCTTGCTGCTTTTAAGATTCTCTCCTTATCTTTCACCTTGGGTAATGTAATTATGATGTTCCTTGGTGTGTTCCTCCTTGGGTCCAATTTTTGGGGGACTCTCTGAGCTTCCTGGACTTCCTGGGGGTCTATTTCCTTTACCAGATTGGGGAAATTCTCCTTCATTATTTGTTCAAATACATTTTCAATTTCTTGCTCTTCCTCTTCTCCTTCTGGCACCCCTATGATTCAGGTGTTGGAATGTTTAAAGATGCCCTGGAGGTTCCTGAGCTTCTCCTCATTTTTTTAAATTTTGTTTCTTCATTATGTTCTCATCAAATGTTTCCTTCTTCGTTCTGGTCTACACCATTGATTTGAGTCCCAGTTTCCTTCCCATCATTGTTGGTTCCCTATACATTTTCTATTTCATTTCGCATAGCCTTCATTTCTTCATCTAATTTGTAACCATATTCAACCAATTCTGTGACCATCCTGATTACCAGTATTTGAACTATGCATCTGATAGGTTGGCTATCTCTTTGTTGCTTAGTTGTATTTTTTTGGAGCTTGGATCTGGTCTTTCATTTGGGCCATATTTTTGTCTCAGCACACTTGTTATGTAGTGAGAGGTAGAGCCTTAGGTGTTCACCAGGGTGGGGAAACCCACATGGCTGCATTGGGATACTATATGTGAGGGAGGGGTCTGAGAAGGAACAATGTCTCTTGCTCTGCTCTCTGCCAGTTTTCAGTAACTTCTCCCACTACCCACGATCAAATTTGGCCCTTCTGGTGCTGATTCCCAGGTGGATAGTTTTGTGTACATTCTAGGGCCCTGTGGGTCTCTCCAATGACTTCTCCTGTGAGACTTGGGAGTTTCTCCCACTGCTGTAACCCCCATAGGTTTTTACAGTTAGAGGTTTTGAGGCATTATTTCTCTGCACTGGAACCCTGGGTTGCATGGTCTGTCTTGCTCCCCAGTTTACTTGCGAGTGAATGTGGGACTGCCCAGTCCACAATCCACTGCCTTGCTGGGTCTACCAGCGGCAGCCTTGCCCATGCCCACCCCAGTCCTCTGCTTTGCCTACCACCTTGCCTCAAGCAAGTCCTCTCTGCCCGGCTGCATTTCTCTGCCCTTCCTACCAGATGAAAGTTTTTTCTTTAACTCCTCGGTTATTGGACTTCCATACAGTTCAATTTTCTGGCAGTTCTGGTTGGTTTTTGTTTTGAAATTTGTTGTCATCTGTTGGGGACCGCCCTGCCTGGTCTCAAGAAGCTGTAACTGCCCATGACTTAGGCTGAGTGAAATACCTCTGGACCAGGAGCCACTGAGGAGACAAATCTTATTTCCCTGGCATGAACACTGCCTATTCTAATGCCTGGCTTCCCTTTTGCATGATCAGCAGTCAATGACAGGTAACAATTCTCTAAGAAAGAGAATGAATCTAAGACAGACTCGATCATGTGGGAATCTGTAGGGAAGAAATTCACAGGGCTGTGGAAATGAAGGGGTGATCGACATCAACCCCTGCCCCCTTTGGCTTTGTCAAAGCCTGAGTCTTTGTTCTTAGATGTGAGAAATCCAAGTCTCCTGGCTGCCTCTGTCTTCTGCCTGCAGGGGCGATGCAGTCCAGACCAGAAACGGGAAGCCCCCAGGGTAAGCAGGCCTGGGAAATAGAATATGCAAGGTCCTGTGAGATCTGTTTGCTGGAGGATGTTATTAACTTGGAATTTAAAAGCACAGGCAGGAAACCTTTGGAACCTGTAACCCTTTCATATGTTAAAGACCACAAACCTTGCCCAGAATCACAGCAGGAGTTCTGTCCCCACCTTTGTAAGTTGCCTACATCTTTTGATCTTTTCTGCCAGACTGAATTCCACAAACTAAATCTGTTTTCTCAATAAAAATCTGCTTGGATATGGACACGGGGTGCTCTCCCCACTTGAGAGAGGGTGGCCATTCTGTCCCTATTCCCCAATAGGACCTGGTTGTCTCTGTGTATGTTTTTCTTGTGTTTCGACGAACCATCCACAGCATTCCGTGCTCACTGCAGGCAGGTGGGCACGCATCAATCATCGTTTTTCTTTTGGTTGTAGGAGGGGCACCATGTATCTATCTATACCTCCATCTTGGATGGAAGTGGTTTTTACTTTTAAATTATAAACTAAAGAGTGAACTCATACTAACATGACCCTATTCCTATTTTGTCAAGTAACTTTTGTCTTTTTTACATGTCATTTAAAAGCAGCTGTTTATTTCTGTCAAATATTAGATGCCCTTGCCATTATTTTTATGTAAAATGTAGCCTCACCCACTTCGTGCAACAAAAAGATTTCCATAGTTTATTGCAGTTCACACATGACTTTTACTTCCTTAACCCACCTCACTCCTAGTCTCCCTTTCATAGGACATTTCAATATACCACTTTTTGAAAAGATTATGTATATACTGGAGAGCTGTCCAGTTCTATAAAATGTCTCCTCCTCACATCACTGGTTATTGTCAACCTTTGGAATCTTTGGATACATTCAGAGAAGCATCAAATCTGCCTCCTCATCTGTTTCCTGGCTGTTTATTCTTTTGTAAGAGGTTTTCCACAAAATATGGTATTCTAATTTCCCATATCTATGCTATAGTCTCTCAGGTTCACTTCACAAATTAATAAACCTGCCAGCTAAAATTAATAGATATGGGGGGAGACATTCCTTTGGATCAATTGGTGATTTTTATTTGGTTTTATTGTAGTAAAGTATAAATAACAAATTTACTCTCAGCCATTATTAAATATACAGTTCAATGGTATTAAGTGCATTCACATTGTTATGCAACCATCACTACCTCCCATGCCCAGCACTCTTTTCATTGTGCAAAACTGAAAGTCTGCACTCATTAAACACTAATTTCCCATTTCCCTCTACCCCCAAGCTCCTGACAACCACTTCTACACTTTCTGTCTCTATGAGTTTGACTCATATAAAGTGACTGATAAAAGTGGAATTGTGCAATAGTTTTCCTTTTGTATCTGGTTTATTTCACTGAAGATGATTTCCTCAAGATACATCCATATTGTAGCATATGTGAGTATTTCTGTGTAAGGCTGAATATTATTCCATTGTACATACTGCACATGGATATTTTTGACAATGGGTTATAGTCCATTACCATCCTTATTATGTATTTTTATTGTACTTCCAGGTTCTATTTCTTAGTATTTTATGTTTGTCATCAATATTTATAGTGATAGCGATCTACAGTTTTTATATTATGCCCTACCTTTTTAGTACTGTTAATAGTTAAATGGCACCAGAATGTTACCAGCAATTGGACCTTGGTTCAATAACCTTAGTATTTGAGTTCTGGCTAAGAAAGAATTCAGAAGCAAGACTGAAATACAAGCAAAAGTTTATTTAGAAAGTCACAGAGGTGGAAGAAGTAAGCCAGCTGGGCTATGCAGGCTCAGGAAACAAAATACAGAAGTTTTTTAAAAGGCCCCTTGGAATTTTGAAGAAAGAAAATAAGAATATATGTTCCTGGGGGAAGGAGAGAGAGAGTCTCAGGTGTGCTTCAGAGAGAACATGAGCTTTGGGGAAAGAAGAGGATGGGAAAGGCTCTGAGATGCCTGAGACACAGCCATGCTGGGTCCTCCATCCTGAGGGTTTTTAACCCCTCTCAAAAGGCTGGGATCTTAGGGGAGGTTTCAGGGGAGGATCTCAATAGAATATTAATTAGCTTCTTAAGATGTGTCCTTTCAGGGTCATTGCCAAGGCAGGGAGTCACTAGACATCAAGCTGGTCCTGATGTCAGCTATGGCAGCACTCCACCTGGCTTTGCTGCACTTCTGGACCTAGAGCTGAAACAAAACTGAGGCCTGCATATTATCTCTAGTTTCACCGAAACTCTGTCTCTGTGATCAGTGAGACCTGAGG